>NW_027656096.1:0-172728 GCF_964235325.1 Thermobia domestica | reverse complement strand
AGTTACCAGAAGCCAGAAAAACAGGAAACCATACTCAGCAGTCCGCATACGTAAAATGGAAAACGACCGAAAAATCCTACCTCACATCATTAGCTCTGGCTCTCAAATTTTGCTCTTCAGTCAAAATATAAAATCAGTTTCGGTATCAAGGAAAATCAATCAAGCGGAAACGCAATGAAAAACACATTTATTTTAACACATATTTATTCAATTTAATTTAAAATTTATATATTCCAATTTTTAATCATGCTCTAAAGAAAACATAACTACAGGCTTTCTATTAATCCATTTCTTGTTGACTTCACATTTAGTCAATATTAGATATTATTAACCTCGTATGCTAAGTATCCAGCTTTCCACATTCCTTTTGTTATCAGAAGCCAACAAAACAGGAAACCATACTCAGCTGTCCGCATACGTTAAAATGGAAAACGACCTAAAAATCATACCTCACATCATTAGCTCTGGCTCTCAAATTTTGCTCTTCACTCAAAATATAACATCATTTTCGGTATTAAGGAGAATCTGTCAAGCGGAATAGCAATGAAAAACACATTTATTTTTACACATATTTGTTCAATTTAATTTAAAATTTAAATATTCCAATTTTTATCACGCTCTAATGAAAACATAACTACAGGCTTTCTATTAATCCATTTCTTGTTGACTTCGCATTTAGTCAATATCAGACATTACTAACCTTGTATGCCAAGTATCCAGCTTTTCACATTGCTTTTGTTATCAGAAGCCAACAAAAGAGGAAACCACACTCAGCAGTCCGCATACAATAAAATGAAAAACGACCGCAAAATCATACCTCACATAATTAGCTCTGGCTCTCAAAGTTTGCTCTTCAGTCAAATAACAATATCATTTTTGGTATCAATGAGAATCAATCAAGCGGAAAAGCAAAGAAAAAACATTTATTATTACACATATTTATTCAATTTAATTTAAAATTTTAATATTCCAATTTGAATCTAGCTCTAGTAAAAACATAAACAAAAGGCTTCCTATTATTCTATTTGCTGTTTTGCTTCACATATAGTCAATATCAGACATTAATAACCTCGCATGCCAAGTATCCAGCTTTTCACATTGCTTTAGTTATCAGAATGCAGCAAAACAGGAAACCGCACTCAGCAGTCTGAATACGTTAAAATGAAAATTCACCGGAAAATCATAATTCACATAATTAACTCTGCTTCTCAAATTTCGCTCTTTATTCCAAATATAAAATCAGTTTCGGTATCAAGGAGAATTAATCAAGTGAAAAAGCAAAGAATAACACATTTATTGTTACACATATTTATTCAATTTAATTTAAAATTTAAAAATTCCAATTTGAATCTAGTTCTAGTAAAAACATAAACAAAAGGCTTCCTATTATTCTATTTGTTGTTTTGCTTCACATATAGTCAATATCAGACATTATTAACCTCGCATGCCAGGTATCCAGCTTTTTACTTTGCTTTAGTTACCAGAAGCCAGAAAAACACGAAACCACAGTAAGCAGTCCGCATACGTTAAAATGAAAAACGACCGGAAAATCATACCTCACATAATTAACTCTGGCTCTCAAATTTTGCTCTTTAGTCCAAATATAAAATCAGTTTCAGTATCAAGGGGAATATAATCAAGTGGAAAGGAAAGAAAAACATTTATTTTTACACATATTTATTAACTTTAATTTAAAATTTATATATTCCAATTTTTAATCATGCTCTAATGAAAACATAACTACAGGCTTTCTACTAATCCATTTCTTATTGACTTCACATATAGTCAATACAAGACATTAATAACCTCGCATGCTAAGTATCCAGCTTTCCACATTGCTTTTGTTATCAGAAGCCAATAAAACAGGAAACCATACTCAGCTTTCCGCATACGTTAAAATGGAAAACGACCGAAAAATCCTACCTCACATCATTAGCTCTGGCTCTCAAATTTTGCTCTTCAGTCAAAATATAATATCATTTTCGTTATCAGGGGGAATCAATCAAGCAGAAAAGCAATGAAAAACACATTTATTTTTACACATGTTTATTCAATTTAATTTAAAATTTAAATATTCCAATTTTTAATCATGGTCTAGTAAAAACATAAACAACAGGCTTCCTATTATTCTATTTCTTGTTGACTTCACATATAGTCAATATCAGACATTATTAACCTCGCATGCTAAGTATCCAGCTTTCCACATTGTTTTTTTATAAGAAGCCAACAAAACAAGAAACCATACTCAGCAGTCCTCATACGCTAAAATGGAAAACGACCGAAAAATCCTACCTCACATCATTAGCTCTGGCTCTCAAATTTTGGTCTTCAGTCAATATATAACAGCATTTTCGGTATCAAGGGGAATGAATCAAGCGGAAACGCAATGAAAAACACATTTATTATTACACACATTTATCCAATTTAATTTAAAATTTAAATATTCCAATTTTTAATCATGCTCTAATTAAAACATAAACTACAGGCTTTCTATCATTCCATTTGTTGTTGACTTCACATAATCAATATTAGATATTATTAACCTCGTATGCCAATTATCCAGCTTTTCATATTGTTTTAGTTATCAGAAATAAACAAGACAGGAAACCACTCTCAGCGTATGTTAAAATGAAAATGGAACGGAAAATCATACCTCACACAATTAGCTCTGGCTCTCAAATTTTGCTCTTCAGTCAAATAACAATATCATATTCGGTATCAAGGAGATTCAATCAAGCAGAAAAGCAAAGAAAAACCAATTTATTATTACACATATTTATTCAATTTAATTTAAAATTTAAATATTCCAATTTTTAATTATGCTATAATTAAAAAATAAACTACAGGCTTTCTATTATTCCATTTCTTGTTGACTTCACAGATATTCAATATTAGACATTATTACCCTCGCATGCCAAGTATCCAGCTTTTTACTTTTCTTTAGTTATCACAACCCAACAAAACAGGAAACCACAGTAAGCAGTCCGCACACGTTAAAATGAAAAACGACCGGAAAATCATACCTCACATAATTAACGCTGGCTCTCAAATTTTGCTCTTTAGTCCAAATATAAAATCAGTTTCGGTATCAAGGGGAATATAATCAAGTGGAAAGCAAAGAAAAACATTTATTTTTACACATATTTATTCAATTTAGTTTAAAATTTAAATATTCCCATTTTTAATCATGCTCTAATGAAAACATGACTACAGGCTTTCTACCATTCCATTTCTTGTTGACTTCACATATAGTCAATATTAGATATTATTAACCTCGTATGCCAATTATCAAGCTTTTCATATTGATTTAGTTATCAGAAGGAAACAAAACAGGAAACCACTCTCAGCATACGTTAAAATGAAAAAGGAACGGAAAATCATACCTCACATAATTAGCTCTTGCTCTCAAATATTGCTCTTCAGTCAAATAACAATATCATTTTCGGTATCAAGGAGAATCAATCAAGCAGAAAAGCAAAGAAAAACATTTATTTTTACACATATTTATTCAATTTAATTTAAAATTTAAATATTCCAATTTTTAATCATGCTCTAATGAAAACATGACTACAGGCTTTCTATTATTCAATTTCTTTTTGAATTCACATATAGTAAATATCAGACAAAATTAACCTCGCATGCTAAGTATCCAGCTTTCCACATTGCTTTTGTTATCAGAAGCCAACAAAACAGGAAACCATACTCAGCAGTCCGCATACGTTAAAATGGGAAACGACCGAAAAATCCTACCTCATATCATTAGCTCTTGCTCTCAAATTTTGCTCTTCAGTCAAAATATAATATCCTTTTCGGTATCAAGGAGAATCAATCAAGCGGAAAATCAATGAAAAACACATTTACTATTCCACATATTTATTTAATTTATTTTAAAATTTAAATATTCTAATTTTTGATCAAGCTCTAATTAAAACATAAACTACGGGCTTTCTATCATTCCATTTCTTGTTGGCTTCACATATAGTCAATATCAGACATTATTAATCTCGCATGCCAAGCATCCATTTTTTTACTTTGCTCTAGTTATCAGAATGCAACAAAACAGGTAACCACTCTCAGCAGTTCAGATATATTAAAATGAAAATCGACCGCAAAATCATACACCACATAATTAGCTGTGGCTCTCAAATTTTCCTCTCCAGACTAAATATAAAATCAGTTTCGGTATCAAAAGAACCAATCAAGCGGAAAAGCAAAGAAAAACACATTTATTATCACACATATTTATTCAATTTAATTTAAAATTTAAATATTCCAATTTTTAATCATGCTCTTACAAAAACTTAAACAACAGGCTTTCTATTATTACATTTCTTGTTGACTTCACATATAGTCAATATCAGACATTATTAACCTCGCATGCCAAGTATCCAGCTTTTTACTTTGCTTTAGTTATCAGAAGCCAGAAAAACACGAAACCACACCTAACAGTCCGCATACGTTAAAATGAAAAACGAAAGGAAAATCATACACCACATAATTAACTCTGGCTCTCAAATTTCGCTCTTTAGTCCAAATATAAAATCAGTTTCGGTATCAAAGAGAATTAATCAAGTTTAAAAGCAAAGAATAACACATTTATTGTTACACATATTAATTCAATTTAACTTAAAAATTAAATATTCCAATTTTTAATCATGCTATAATTAAAAAATAAACAACAGGCTTTCTATTATTCCATTTCTTGTTGACTTCACAGATATTCAATATTAGACATTATTACCCTCGCATGCCAAGTATCCAGCTTTTTACTTTTCTTTAGTTATCACAAGCCAACAAAACAGGAAACCACAGTAAGCAGTCCGCATACGTTAAAATGAAAAACGACAGGAAAATCATACCTCACATAATTAACTCTGGCTCTCAAATTTTGCTCTTTAGTCCAAATATAAAATCAGTTTCGGTATCAAGGGGAATATAATCAAGTGGAAAGGAAAGAAAAACTCTTATTTTTACACATATTTATTCACTTTAGTTTAAAATTTAAATATTCCAATTTTTAATCATGCTCTAATGAAAACATGACTACAGGCTTTCTATTATTCAATTTCTTTTTGACTTCACATATAGTCAATATCAGACATTATTAACCTCGCATGCTAAGTATGCAGCTTTTCACATTGCTTTTGTTACCAGAAGCCATCAAAACAGGAAACCACACTCAGCAGTCCGCATACGTTAAAATTAAAAACGACCGGAAAATCATACCTCACATAATCAACTCTGGCTCTCAAATTTTGCTCTTCAGTCAAAATATAAAATCATTTTCGGTATCAAGGAGAATGAATAAAGCGAAAAAGCAAAGAAAAACACATTTATTATTAAACACATATATTCAATTTAATAAAAATTTAAATATACTAATTTTTAATCATGCTCTAATTAAAACATAAACTACAGGCTTTCTATCATTTCATTTCTTGTTGACTTCACACACAGTCAATATTAGATATTATTAACCTCTTATGTCAATTATCCAGCTTTTCATATTGCTTTAGTTATCAGAAGGAAACAAAACAGGAAACCACTCTCAGCATACGTTAAAATGAAAAAGGAACGGAAAATCATACCTCACATAATTAGCTCTCGCTCTCAAATTTTGCTCTTCAGTCAAATAACAATATCATTTTCGGTATCAAGGAGAATCAATCAAGCGGAAAAGCAAAGAAAAACACATTTATTATTACACATATTTATTCCATTTAATTTAAAATTTAAATATTCTAATTTTTAATCATGCTCTAATGAAAACATGACTACAGGCTTCTATTATTCCATTTCTTGTTGACTTAACACATAGTCAATATCACACATTATTAACCTCGCATGCCAAGTATCCAGCTTTCCACATTGCTTTCCTTATCAGAAGCAAATAAACCAGGAAACCATACTCAGCAGTCCGCATACGTTAAAATAGAAAACGACCGAAAAATCCTACCTCACATCATTAGCTCTGGCTCTCAAAATTTTGCTATTCAGTCAAAATATAATATCATTTTCTGTATCAAGGAAAATCAATCAAGCGGAGAAACAATGAAAAAGATATTTATTTTTACACATATTTATTCAATTTAATTTAAAATTTAAATATTCCAATTTTAATCATGCTCTAATGAAAACATAACTACATGTTTTCTATTATTCCATTTCTTGTTGACTTCACATATAGTCAATATCAGACATTATTAACCTCGCATGCCAGGTATCCAGCTTTTTACTTTGCTTTAGTTACCAGAAGCCAGAAAAACACGAAACCACACCCAACAGTGCGCATACGTTAAAATGAAAAACGACCGGAAAATCATACCTCACATAATTAGCTCTGGCTCTCAAATTTTTCTATCCAGACAAAATATAAAATCAGTTTCGGTATCAAGGAGAATCAATCAAGTGGAAAAGCAAAGAATAAAACATTTATTATTACACATATTTATTCAATTTAATTTAAAATTTAAATATTCCAATTTTTAATCATGTTATAATTAAAAAATAAACTACAGGCTTTCTATTATTCCATTTCTTGTTGACTTCACAGATATTCAATATTGGACATTATTACCCTTGCATTCCAAGTATCAAGCTTTTTACTTTTCTTTAGTTATCAAAAGCCAACAAAACAGAAAACCACAGTAAGCAGTCCGCATACGTTAAAACGAAAAACGACCGGAAAATCATACCTCACATAATTAACTCTGGCTTTCACATTTCGCTCTTTAGTCCAAATATAAAATCAGTTTCGGTATCAAGGGGAATTAATCAAGTGGAAAACAAAGAAAAACACATATATTATTACACATATTTATTCAATTTAATTTAAAATTTAAGTATTCCATTTTTTAATCATGCTCTTACAAAAACATAAACTACAGGCTTTCTATTATTCCATTTCTTGTTGACTTCACATATAGTCAATATCAGACATTATAAACCTCGCATGCCAAGTATCCAGCTTTTTACTTCGCTCAAGTTATCAGAAGCCAACAAAACAGGAAAGCACACTCAGCAGTCCGCATAAGTTAAAATGAAAAACGACGGGAAAATCGTACCTCACATAATTAGCTCTGGCTCTCAAATTTTGCTCTTCAGTCAAATAACAATATCATTTTCTGTATCAAGGGGAATCAATCAAGCGGAAAAGCAATGAAAAACACATTTGTTTTTACACATATTTATTCAATTTAATTTAAAATTTAAATATTCCAATTTTTAATCATGCTCTAATGAAAACATAACTACAGGCTTGATATCATTCCATTTCTTGTTGGCTTCACATATAGTCAATATCAGACATTATTAACCTCGCATGCCAAGTATCCATTTTTTTTACTTTGCTCTAGTTTTTAGAATGCAACAAAACAGGTAACCACTCTCAGCAGTTCAGATATATTAAAATGAAAAACGACCGCAAAATCATACACCACATAATTAGCTGTGGCTCTCAAATTTTCCTCTCCAGACCAAATATAAAATCAGTTTCGGTGTCAAAGAGAATCAATCAAGCGGAAAAGCAAAGAAAAACACATTTATTATTACACATATTTATTCAATTTAATTTAAAATTTAAATATTCCAATTTTTATTCATGCTATAATTAAAAAATAAACTACAGGCTTTCTATTATTCCATTTCTTGTTGACTTCACAGATATTCAATATTAGACATTATTACCCTCGCATGCCAAGTATCCAGCTTTTTACTTTTCTTTAGTTATCAGAACCCAAAAAAACAGGAAACCACAGTAAGCAGTCCGCACACGTTAAAATGAAAAACGACCGGAAAATCATACCTCACATAATTAACGCTGGCTCTCAAATTTTGCTCTTTAGTCCAAATATAAAATCAGTTTCGGTATCAAGGGGAATATAATCAAGTGGAAAGCAAAGAAAAACATTTATTTTTACACATATTTATTCAATTTAGTTTAAAATTTAAATATTCCCATTTTTAATCATGCTCTAATGAAAACATGACTACAGGCTTTCTACCATTCCATTTCTTGTTGACTTCACATATAGTCAATATTAGATATTATTAACCTCGTATGCCAATTATCAAGCTTTTCATATTGATTTAGTTATCAGAAATAAATAAGACAGGAAACCACTCTCAGCGTATGTTAAAATGAAAAAGGAACTGAAAATCATACCTCACACAATTAGCTCTAGCTCTCAAATTTTGCTCTTCAGTCAAATAACAATATCATATTCGGTATCAAGGAGATTCAATCAAGAAGAAAAGCAAAGAAAAACCCATTTATTATTACACATATTTATTCAATTTAATTTAAAATTTAAATATTCCAATTTTTAATCATGCTATAATTAAAAAATAAACTACAGGCTTTCTATTATTCCATTTCTTGTTGACTTCACAGATATTCAATATTAGACATTATTACCCTCGCATGCCAAGTATCCAGCTTTTTACTTTTCTTTAGTTATCACAACCCAACAAAAAGGAAACCACAGTAAGCAGTCCGCACACGTTAAAATGAAAAACGACCGGAAAATCATACCTCACATAATTAACGCTGGCTCTCAAATTTTGCTCTTTAGTCCAAATATAAAATCAGTTTCGGTATCAAGGTTAATGAATCAAGCGGAAACGCAATGAAAAACACATTTATTATTACACACATTTATCCAATTTAATTTAAAATTTAAATATTCCAATTTTTAATCATGCTCTAATTAAAACATAAACTACAGGCTTTCTATCATTCCATTTCTTGTTGACTTCACATAATCAATATTAGATATTATTAACCTCGTATGCCAATTCTCCAGCTTTTCATATTGTTTTAGTTATCAGAAATAAACAAGACAGGAAACCACTCTCAGCGTATGTTAAAATGAAAATGGAACGGAAAATCATACCTCACACAATTAGCTCTGGCTCTCAAATTTTGCTCTTCAGTCAAATAACAATATCATATTCGGTATCAAGGAGATTCAATCAAGAAGAAAAGCAAAGAAAAACCCATTTATTATTACACATATTTATTCAATTTAATTTAAAATTGAAATATTCCAGTTTTTATTCATGCTGTAATGAAAACGTGACTACAGGCTTTCTATTATTTCATTTCTTGTTGACTTCACATATAGTCAATATCAGACATTATTAACCTCGCATGCCAAGTATCCAACTTTTCACCTTGCTTTAGTTATCTGAATGCAGCAAAACAGGAAACCACACTCTACAGTCTGCATACGTTAAAATGAAAAACCACCGGAAAATCATAATTCACATATTTAACTTTGGCTCTCAAATGTTGCTCTTTAGTCCAAATATAAAATCAGTTTCGGTATCAAGGGGAATATAATCAAGTGGAAAGCAAAGAAAAACATTTATTTTTACACATATTTATTCAATTTAGTTTAAAATTTAAATATTCCTATTTTTAATCATGCTCTAATGAAAACATGACTACAGGCTTTCTATTATTTAATTTCGTTTTGATTTCACATATAGTCAATATCAGACATTATTAACCTCGCATGCTAAGTATGCAGCTTTTCACATTGCTTTTGTTATCAGAAGCCATCAAAACAGGAAAGCACACTCAGCAGTCCGCATACGTCAAAATAAAAAACGGCCGGGAAAATCATACCTCACATAATTAACTCTGGCTCTCAAATTTGGCTCTTCAGTCAAAATATAAAATCAGTTTCGGTATCAAGGAAAATCATTCAAGCAGAAACGCAATGAAAAACACATTTATTTTTACACATATTTATTCAATTTAATTTAAAATTTATATATTCCAATTTTTAATCATGCTCTAATGAAAACATAACTACAGGCTTTCTACTAATCCATTTCTTATTGACTTCACATATAGTCAATACAAGACATTAATAACCTCGCATGCTAAGTATCCAGCTTTCCACATTGCTTTTGTTATCAGAAGCCAATAAAACAGGAAACCATACTCAGCTTTCCGCATACGTTAAAATGGAAAACGACCGAAAAATCCTACCTCACATCGTTAGCTCTGGCTCTCAAATTTTGCTCTTCAGTCAAAATATAATATCATTTTCTTTATCAGGGGGAATCAACCAAGCAGAAAAGCAATGAAAAACACATTTATTTTTACACATGTTTATTCAATTTAATTTAAAATTTAAATATTCCAATTTTTAATCATGCTCTAGTAAAAACATAAACAACAGGCTTCCTATTATTCTATTTCTTGTTGACTTCACATATAGTCAATATCAGACATTATTAACCTCGCATGCTAAGTATCCAGCTTTCCACATTGTTTTTTTTATAAGAAGCCAACAAAACAAGAAACCATACTCAGCAGTCCTCATACGCTAAAATGGAAAACGACCGAAAAATCCTACCTCACATCATTAGCTCTGGCTCTCAAATTTTGGTCTTCAGTCAAAATAAAACATCATTTTCGGTATCAAGGGGAATGAATCAAGCGGAAACGCAATGAAAAACACATTTATTATTACACACATTTATCCAATTTAATTTAAAATTTAAATATTCCAATTTTTAATCATGCTCTAATTAAAACATAAACTACAGGCTTTCTATCATTCCATTTCTTGTTGACTTCACATAATCAATATTAGATATTATTAACCTCGTATGCCAATTATCCAGCTTTTCATATTGTTTTAGTTATCAGAAATAAACAAGACAGGAAACCACTCTCAGCGTATGTTAAAATGAAAATGGAACGGAAAATCATACCTCACACAATTAGCTCTGGCTCTCAAATTTTGCTCTTCAGTCAAATAACAATATCATATTCGGTATCAAGGAGATTCAATCAAGCAGAAAAGCAAAGAAAAACCCATTTATTATTACACATATTTATTCAATTTAATTTAAAATTTAAATATTCCAATTTTTAATCATGCTATAATTAAAAAATAAACTACAGGCTTTCTATTATTCCATTTCTTGTTGACTTCACAGATATTCAATATTAGACATTATTACCCTCGCATGCCAAGTATCCAGCTTTTTACTTTTCTTTAGTTATCACAACCCAACAAAACAGGAAACCACAGTAAGCAGTCCGCACACGTTAAAATGAAAAACGACCGGAAAATCATACCTCACATAATTAACGCTGGCTCTCAAATTTTGCTCTTTAGTCCAAATATAAAATCAGTTTCGGTATCAAGGGGAATATAATCAAGTGGAAAGCAAAGAAAAACTTTTATTTTTACACATATTTATTCAATTTAGTTTAAAATTTAAATATTCCCATTTTTAATCATGCTCTAATGAAAACATGACTACAGGCTTTCTACCATTCCATTTCTTGTTGACTTCACATATAGTCAATATTAGATATTATTAACCTCGTATGCCAATTATCAAGCTTTTCATATTGATTTAGTTATCAGAAGGAAACAAAACAGGAAACCACTCTCAGCATACGTTAAAATGAAAAAGGAACGGAAAATCATACCTCACATAATTAGCTCTTGCTCTCAAATATTGCTCTTCAGTCAAATAACAATATCATTTTCGGTATCAAGGAGAATCAATCAAGCAGAAAAGCAAAGAAAAACATTTATTTTTACACATATTTACTCAATTTAATTTAAAATTTAAATATTCCAATTTTCAATCATGCTCTAATGAAAACATGACTACAGGCTTTCTATTATTCAATTTCTTTTTGACTTCACATATAGTCAATATCAGACAAAATTAACCTCGCATGCTAAGTATCCAGCTTTCCACATTGCTTTTGTTATCAGAAGCCAACAAAACAGGAAACCATACTCAGCAGTCCGGATACGTTAAAATGGGAAACGACCGAAAAATTCTACCTCATATCATTAGCTCTTGCTCTCAAATTTTGCTCTTCAGTCAAAATATAATATCCTTTTCGGTATCAAGGAGAATCAATCAAGCGGAAAATCAATGAAAAACACATTTATTATTCCACATATTTATTTAATTTATTTTAAAATTTAAATATTCTAATTTTTGATCAAGCTCTAATTAAAACATAAACTACGGGCTTTCTATCATTCCATTTCTTGTTGGCTTCACATATAGTCAATAGCAGACATTATTAATCTCGCATGCCAAGCATCCATTTTTTTACTTTGCTCTAGTTATCAGAATGCAACAAAACAGGTAACCACTCTCAGCAGTTCAGATATATTAAAATGAAAAACGACCGCAAAATCATACACTACATAATTAGCTGTGGCTCTCAAATTTTCCTCTCCAGACCAAATATAAAATCAGTTTCGGTATCAAAAGAACCAATCAAGCGGAAAAGCAAAGAAAAACCCATTTATTATTACACATATTTATTCAATTAAATGTAAAATTCAAATATTCCAATTTTTAATCATGCTCTAATGAAAACATGACTACAGGCTTTCTATTATTCCATTTCTTGTTGACTTCACATATAGTCAATGCCATACATTATTAACCTCGCATGCCAAGTATCCAACTTTTCACATTGCTTTAGTTATCACAATGCAGCAAAACAGAAAACCACACTCAACAGTCTGCATACGTTAAAATGAAAAACCACCGGAAAATCATAATTCACATAATTAACTCTGGCTCTAAAATGTTTCTCTTCAGTCAAAATATATCATTTTAGGTATCAAGGAGAATCAATCGAGCGAAAAAGCAATGAAAAACACATTTATTTTTACAGATATTTATTCAATTTAGTTTAAAATTTAAATATTCCCATTTTTAATCATGCTCTAATGAAACATGACTACAGGCTTTCTATTATTCCATTTCTTGTTGACTTCACATATAGTCAATATCAGTCATTATTAACCTCGCATGCCAAGTATCCAACTTTTCACATTGCTTTAGTTATCAGAATGCAGCAAAACAGGGAACCACACTCAACAGTCTGCATACGTTAAAATGATAAACCACCGGAAAATCATAATTCACATAATAAACTCTGGCTCTCAAATGTTGCTCTTCAGCCAAAATAAATCATTTTAGGTATCAAGGGGAATCAATCAAGCGGAAAAGCAAAGAAAAACACATTTATTATTACACATATTTATTTAGTTTATTTTAAAATTTAAATATTCCAATTTTTATTCATGCTCTTACAAAAACATAAACTACAGGCTTTCTATCATTCCATTTCTTGTTGACTTCAAATATAGTCAATATCAGACATTATTAACCTCGCATGCCAAGTAGCCAGCTTTTTACTTTGCTTTAGTTTTCAGAAGCCAGAAAAAAGCAAAACAACACCCAACAGTCCGCATACATTAAAATGAAAAACGACCGGAAAATAATACCTCAAATAATTAACTCTGGCTCTCAAATTTCGCTGTTTAGTCCAAATATAAAACCAGTTTCGGTATCAAGGGGAATTAATCAAGTGGAAAGCAAAGAAAAACACATTTATTATTACACATATTTATTTAATTCATTTTAAAAATTTAAATATTCTAATTTTTGATCAAGCTCTAACTAAAACATAAACTACAGGCTTTCTATAATTCCATTTCTTATTGTCTTCACATATAGTCAATAGTAGACATTAATAACCTCGCATGCTAAGTATCAAGCTTTCCACATTACTTTTGTTATCAGAAGCCAACAAAACAGGAAACCATACTCAGCAGTCCGCATACGTTAAAATGGAAAAGGACCGAAAAATCCTACCTCACATCATTAGCTCTGGCTCTCAAATTTTGCTCTTCAGTCAAAATATAATATCATTTTCGGTATCAAGGAGAATCAATCAAGCGGAAAAGCAATGAAAAACACATTTATTTTTACACATATTTATTCAATTTAATTTAAAATTTAAATATTCCAATTTTTAATCATGCTCCACGAAAAAGGTAAACAACAGGCTTCCTATTCTTTTATTTCTTGTTGACTTCACATATAGTCAATACCAGACATTAATAACCTCGCATGCTAAGTATGCAGCTTTTCACATTGCTTTTGTTATCAGAAGCCATCCAAACAGGAAAGCACACTCAGCAGTCCGCATATGTTAAAATGAAAAACGACCGGAAAATCATACCTCACATAATTAACTCTGGCTCTCAAATTTGGCTCTTCAGTCAAAATATAAAATCAGTTTCGGTGTCAAGGAAAATTAATCAAACGGAAACGCAATGAAAAACACATTTATTATTACACATATTTATTCAATTTAATTTAAAATTGAAATATTCCAATTTTTACACATGCTCTAATGAAACATGACTACAGGCTTTCTATTATTCCATTTCTTGTTGACTTCACATATAGTCAATATCAGTCATTATTAACCTCGCATGCCAAGTATCCAACTTTTCACATTGCTTTAGTTATCAGAATGCAGCAAAACAGGAAACCACACTCAACAGTCTGCATACGTTAAAATGATAAACCACCGGAAAATCATAATTCACATAATAAACTCTGGCTCTCAAATGTTGCTCTTCAGTCAAAATAAATCATTTTAGGTATCAAGGGGAATCAATCAAGCGGAAAAGCAAAGAAAAACACATTTATTATTACACATATTTATTTAGTTTATTTTAAAATTTAAATATTCCAATTTTTATTCATGCTCTTACAAAAACATAAACTACAGGCTTTCTATCATTCCATTTCTTGTTGACTTCAAATATAGTCAATATCAGACATTATTAACCTCGCATGCCAAGTATCCAGCTTTTTACTTTGCTTTAGTTTTCAGAAGCCAGAAAAAAGCAAAACAACACCCAACAGTCCGCATACATTAAAATGAAAAACGACCGGAAAATAATACCTCAAATAATTAACTCTGGCTCTCAAATTTCGCTGTTTAGTCCAAATATAAAACCAGTTTCGGTATCAAGGGGAATTAATCAAGTGGAAAGCAAAGAAAAACACATTTATTATTACACATATTTATTTAATTCATTTTAAAAATTTAAATATTCTAATTTTTGATCAAGCTCTTATTAAAACATAAACTACAGTCTTTCTATTATTCCATTTCTTGTTGACTTCACATATTGTCAATATCAGACATTATTAAACTCGCATGCCAAGTATCCAGCTTTTTACTTTGCTTTAGTTATCAGAAGCCAGAAAAACACGAAACCACACCCAACAGTCCGCATACGTTAAAATGAAAAACGACCGGAAAATCATACCTAACATAATTAACTCTGGCTCTCAAATTTTGCTCTTTAGTCCAAATATAAAATCAGTTTCGGTATCAAGGAGAAATAATCAAGTGGAAAAGCAAAGAATAACACATTTATTATTACACATATTTATTCAAATTAATTTAAAATTTAAATATTCCCATTTTTAATCGTGCTCTAATGAAAACATGACTACAGGCTTTCTATTATTCAATTTCTTTTTGACTTCACATATAGTCAATATCAGACATTATTAACCTCGCATGCTAATTATGCAGCTTTTCACATTGCTTTTGTTATCAGAAGCCATCAAAACAGGAAAGCACACTCAGCAGTCCGCATACGTTAAAATGAAAAACGACCGGAAAATCATACCTCACATAATTAACTCTGGCTCTCAAATTTGGCTCTTCAGTCAAAATATAAAATCAGTTTCGGTATCATGGAAAATCAATCAAGCGGAAACGCAATGAAAAACATTTATTTTTACACATATTTATTCAATTTAAATTAAAATTTATATATTCCAGTTTTTAATCATGCTGTAATGAAAACATAACTACAGGCTTTCTATTAATCCATTTCTTATTGACTTCACATATAGTCAATACCAGACATTAATAACCTCGCATGCTATGTATCCAGCTTTCCACATTGCTTTTGTTATCAGAACCCAACAAAACACGAAACCACACCCAACAGTCCGCATACGTTAAAATGAAAAACGACCGGTAAATCATAACTCACATAATTAACTCTGGCTCTCAAATGTTGCTCTTCAGTCAAAATATATCATTGTAGGTATCAAGGGGAATCAACCAAACCGAAAAGCAATGAAAAACACATTTGTTATTACACATAATTATTTAATTTATTTTAAAATTTAAATATTCTAATTTTTGTCCAAGCTCTAATTAAAACATAAACTTCAGGCTTTCTATCATTCCATTTCTTGTTGACTTCACATATAGTCAATATCAGACATTATTAACCTCGCATGCAAAGTATCCATTTTTTTACTTTGCTCT
Source organism: Thermobia domestica (assembly GCF_964235325.1). Lineage (NCBI taxonomy): Eukaryota > Metazoa > Arthropoda > Insecta > Zygentoma > Lepismatidae > Thermobia > Thermobia domestica. The sequence continues at coordinate 156,563 of NW_027656096.1, read as the reverse complement.
AGTTATCAGAATGCAACGAAACAGGATACCCCTCTCAGCAGTTTAGATATGTTAAAATGAAAAACGACCGCAAACTCATACACCACATAATTAGCTCTGGCTCTCAAATTTACCTCTCCAGACCTAATATAAAATCATTTTCGGTATCAGGGAGAATCAGTCAAGCTGAAAAGCAAAGAAAAACACATTTACTATTACACATATTTATTCATTTTAATTTAAAATTTAAGTATTCCAATTTTTAATCATGCTCTTACAAAAACAAAAACTACAGGCTCTCCATTATTCCATTTCTTGTTGACTTCACATATAGTCAATATCAGACATTAAAACCCTCGCATGCCAAGTATCCAGCTCTTGACTTTGCTCTTGTTATATGAAAGCAAGAAAAGAGGAAACCATTCTCAGCGGTCCGCATACGTTAAAATGAAAAACCACCGGAAAATCATGCCTCACATCATTAGCTCTGGCTCTTAAATTTTGCTCTTTAGTTCCAATATAAAATCAGTTTCGGTATCAAAGGGAATCATTCAAGTCGAAATGCAAAGAAAAACACATTTATTTTTGCACATGTTTATTCAATTTAATTTAGAATTTAAATATTCCAATTTTTAATCATGCTCTAATGAAAACATGACTACAGGCTTTCTATTATTCAGTTTCTTGTTGACTTCACATATAGTCAATATCATACATTATAAACCTCGCATGCCACGTATCCAGCTTTTCACATTGCTTTTCTTATCAGAAGCCTACAAATCAGGAAACCACACTCAGCCGTCCGCATACGTTAAAATGAAAAAGGAACGGAAAATCATACCTCACATAATTAGCTCTGGCTCTCAAATTTTGCTCCTCAGTCAAATAACAATTCCATTTTTGGTATCAAGGAGAACCAATCGAGCGGAAAAGCAAAGAAAACACATTTATTATTACACATATATATTCAATTTAATTTAAAATTTAAATATTACATTTTTTAATCATGCTCTAATGAAAACATGACTACAGGCTTTCTATTATTCAATTTCTTTTTGACTTCACATATAGTCAATATCCGACATTATTAACCTCGCATGCTAAGTATGCAGCTTTTCACATTGCTTTTGTTATCAGAAACCAGAAAAACACGAAACCACACCCAACAGTCCCCATACGTTAAAAAGAAAAACCACCGGAAAATCATACCTCACATAATTAACTCTGGCTCTCAAATTTCGCTCTGTAGTCCAAATATAAAATCAGTTTCGGTATCAAGGAGAATTAATCAAGTTGAAAAGCAAAGAAAAACATTTATTATTACACATATTTATTCATCTTAATTTAAAATTTAAATATTCCAATTTTTAATCATGCTATAATTAAAAAATAAACTACAGGCTTTCTATTATTCCATTTCTTGTTGACTTCACAGATATTCAATATTAGACATTACTACCCTTGCATGCCAAGTATCCAGCTTTTTTACTTTTCTTTAGTTATCACATGCCAACAAAACAGGAAACCACAGTAAGCAGTCCGCATAGGTTAAAATGAAAAACGACCGGAAAATCATACCTCACATAATTAGCTCTGGCTCTCAAATTTTGCTCTTCAGTCAAAATATAATATCGTTTTCGGTATCAAGGAGAATCAATCAAGCGGAAAAGCAAAGAAAAACACATTTATTATTACACATATTTATTCAATTTAATTTAAAATTTAAATATTTAATTTTTAATCATGCTCTAATGAAAACGTGACTACAGCCTTTCTATTAGTCCATTTCTTGTTGACTTCACACATAGTCAATATCAGACATTATTAACCTCGCATGCCAAGCATCCAGCTTTTTACTTTGCTTTAGTTATCAGAAGCTATAGAAACACGAAACAACACTCAACAGTCCGCATACGTTAAAATGAAAAACGACGGGAAAATCATACCTCACAAAATTAGCTCTGGCTCTCAAATTTTCCTATGCAGACCAAATATAAAATCAGTTTCGGTATCAAGGAGAAACAATCAAGTGGAAAAGCAAAGATTAAAACATTTATTATTACACATATTTATTCAATTTAATTTAAAACTTAAATATTCCAATTTTTAATCATGCTATAATTAAAAAAAAAACTACAGGCTTTCTATTATTCCATTTCTTGTTGACTTCACAGATATTTAATATTAGACATTAATAACCCTCGCATGCTATGTATCCTGCTTTTTACTTTTCTTTTGTTATCACAAGCCAACAAAACAGGAAACCACATTAAGCAGTCCGCATACGTTAAAGTGAAAAACAACCGGAAAATCATACCTAACATAATTAACTTTGGCTTTCAAATTTGGCTCTTAATCCAAATATAAAATCAGTTTCCGTATCAAGATGAATTATACAAGAGGAAAGCAAAGAAAAGCACATTTATTTTTACACATGTTTATTCAATTTAATTTAGAATTTACATATTACAATTTTTAATCATGCTCTAATGAAAACATAATTACAGGCTTTCTATTAATCCATTTCTTATTGACTTCACATATAGTCAATACCAGACATTATAAACCTCGCATGCTAAGTATGCAGCTTTTCACATTGCTTTTGTTATCAGAAGCCATCAAAACAGGAAAGCACACTCAGCAGTCCGCATACGTTAAAATAAAAACGTACGGAAAATCATACCTAACATAATTAACTCTGGCTCTCAAATTTGGCTCTTCAGTCAAAATATAAAATCAGTTTCGGTATCAAGGAAAATCAATCAACCCGAAACGCAATGAAAAACACATTTATTTTTACACATGTTTATTCAATTTAATTTAAAACTTAAATATTCCAATTTTTAATCATGCTATAATTAAAAAAAACTACAGGCTTTCCATTATTCCATTTCTTGTTGACTTCACAGATATTTAGTATTAGACATTGATAACCCTCGCATGCCAAGTATCCAGCTTTTTACTTTTCTTTAATTATCACAAGCCAACAAAACAGGAAACCATAGTAAGCAGTCCGCATACGTTAATATGAAAAACAACCGGAAAATCATACCTCACATAATTAACTCTGGCTCTCAAATTTCGCTTTTTAGTCCAAATATAAAATCAGTTTCCGTATCAAGATGAATTATACAAGAGGAAAGCAAAGAAAAGCACATTTATTTTTACACATGTTTATTCAATTTAATTTAGAATTTACATATTACAATTTTTAATCATGCTCTAATGAAAACATAATTACAGGCTTTCTATTAATCCATTTCTTATTGACTTCACATATAGTCAATACCAGACATTATAAACCTCGCATGCTAAGTATGCAGCTTTTCACATTGCTTTTGTTATCAGAAGCCATCAAAACAGGAAAGCACACTCAGCAGTCCGCATACGTTAAAATAAAAACGTACGGAAAATCATACCTAACATAATTAACTCTGGCTCTCAAATTTGGCTCTTCAGTCAAAATATAAAATCAGTTTCGGTATCAAGGAAAATCAATCAACCCGAAACGCAATGAAAAACACATTTATTTTTACACATGTTTATTCAATTTAATTTAAAAATTTATATATTCCAATCTTTAATCATGCTCTAGCAAAAACATAAACAACAGGCTTCCCATTATTCTATTTCTTGTTGACTTCACATATAGTCAATACCAGACATTATTAACCTCGCATGTTAAGTATCCAGCTTTCCACATTGATTTTGCAATCAGAAGCCAACAAAACAAGAAACCATACTCAGCAGTCCTCATACGCTAAAATGGAAAACGACCGAAAAATCATACCTCACATCATTAGCTCTGGCTCTCAAATTTTGCTCTTCAGTCAAAATATATCATTTTAGGTATCAAGGAGAACCAATCGAGCGGAAAAGCAAAGAAAACACATTTATTATTACACATATATATTCAATTTAATTTAAAATTTAAATATTACATTTTTTAATCATGCTCTAATGAAAACATGACTACAGGCTTTCTATCATTCAATTTCTTTTTGACTTCACATATAGTCAATATCCGACATTATTAACCTCGCATGCTAAGTATGCAGCTTTTCACATTGCTTTTGTTATCAGAAACCAGAAAAACACGAAACCACACCCAACAGTCCCCATACGTTAAAAAGAAAAACCACCGGAAAATCATACCTCACATAATTAACTCTGGCTCTCAAATTTCGCTCTGTAGTCCAAATATAAAATCAGTTTCGGTATCAAGGAGAATTAATCAAGTTGAAAAGCAAAGAAAAACATTTATTATTACACATATTTATTCATCTTAATTTAAAATTTAAATATTCCAATTTTTAATCATGCTATAATTAAAAAATAAACTACAGGCTTTCTATTATTCCATTTCTTGTTGACTTCACAGATATTCAATATTAGACATTACTACCCTTGCATGCCAAGTATCCAGCTTTTTTACTTTTCTTTAGTTATCACATGCCAACAAAACAGGAAACCACAGTAAGCAGTCCGCATAGGTTAAAATGAAAAACGACCGGAAAATCATACCTCACATAATTAGCTCTGGCTCTCAAATTTTGCTCTTCAGTCAAAATATAATATCGTTTTCGGTATCAAGGAGAATCAATCAAGCGGAAAAGCAAAGAAAAACACATTTATTATTACACATATTTATTCAATTTAATTTAAAATTTAAATATTTAATTTTTAATCATGCTCTAATGAAAACGTGACTACAGCCTTTCTATTAGTCCATTTCTTGTTGACTTCACACATAGTCAATATCAGACATTATTAACCTCGCATGCCAAGCATCCAGCTTTTTACTTTGCTTTAGTTATCAGAAGCTATAGAAACACGAAACAACACTCAACAGTCCGCATACGTTAAAATGAAAAACGACGGGAAAATCATACCTCACAAAATTAGCTCTGGCTCTCAAATTTTCCTATGCAGACCAAATATAAAATCAGTTTCGGTATCAAGGAGAAACAATCAAGTGGAAAAGCAAAGATTAAAACATTTATTATTACACATATTTATTCAATTTAATTTAAAACTTAAATATTCCAATTTTTAATCATGCTATAATTAAAAAAAAACTACAGGCTGTCTATTATTCCATTTCTTGTTGACTTCACAGATATTTAATATTAGACATTAATAACCCTCGCATGCTATGTATCCTGCTTTTTACTTTTCTTTTGTTATCACAAGCCAACAAAACAGGAAACCACATTAAGCAGTCCGCATACGTTAAAGTGAAAAACAACCGGAAAATCATACCTAACATAATTAACTTTGGCTTTCAAATTTGGCTCTTAATCCAAATATAAAATCAGTTTCGGTATCAAGGGGAATTAATCAAGTGGAAAGCAAAGAATAAAACATTTATTATTACACATATTTATTCAATTTAATTTAAAATTTAAATATTTCAATTTTTAATAATTTTCTAATGAAAACATGACTACAGGCTCTCTATTATTCCATTTCTTGCTGACTTCAAATATAGTCAGTATCAGATATTATTAACCTCGCATGCTAAGTATGCAGCTTTTCACATTGCTTTTGTTATCAGAAGCCATCAAAACAGGAAAATCATACCTCACATAATTAGCTCTGGCTCTCAAGTTTTCCTATCCAGACCAAATATAAAATCAGTTTCGGTATCAAGGAGAATCAATCAAGTGGAAAAGCAAAGAATAAAACATTTATTATTACACATATTTATTCAATTTAATTTAAAACTTAAATATTCCAATTTTTAATCATGCTATAATTAAAAAAAAACTACAGGCTTTCTATTATTCCATTTCTTGTTGACTTCACAGATATTTAGTATTAGACATTGATAACCCTCGCATGCCAAGTATCCAGCTTTTTACTTTTCTTTAATTATCACAAGCCAACAAAACAGGAAACCATAGTAAGCAGTCCGCATACGTTAATATGAAAAACAACCGGAAAATCATACCTCACATAATTAACTCTGGCTCTCAAATTTCGCTTTTTAGTCCAAATATAAAATCAGTTTCCGTATCAAGATGAATTATACAAGAGGAAAGCAAAGAAAAGCACATTTATTTTTACACATGTTTATTCAATTTAATTTAGAATTTACATATTACAATTTTTAATCATGCTCTAATGAAAACATAATTACAGGCTTTCTATTAATCCATTTCTTATTGACTTCACATATAGTCAATACCAGACATTATAAACCTCGCATGCTAAGTATGCAGCTTTTCACATTGCTTTTGTTATCAGAAGCCATCAAAACAGGAAAGCACACTCAGCAGTCCGCATACGTTAAAATAAAAACGACCGGAAAATCATACCTAACATAATTAACTCTGGCTCTCAAATTTGGCTCTTCAGTCAAAATATAAAATCAGTTTCGGTATCAAGGAAAATCAATCAACCCGAAACGCAATGAAAAACATTTATTTTTACACATGTTTATTCAATTTAATTTAAAAATTTATATATTCCAATCTTTAATCATGCTCTAGCAAAAACATAAACAACAGGCTTCCCATTATTCTATTTCTTGTTGACTTCACATATAGTCAATACCAGACATTATTAACCTCGCATGCTAAGTATCCAGCTTTCCACATTGATTTTGCAATCAGAAGCCAACAAAACAAGAAACCATACTCAGCAGTCCTCATACGCTAAAATGGAAAACGACCGAAAAATCATACCTCACATCATTAGCTCTGGCTCTCAAATTTTGCTCTTCAGTCAAAATATATCATTTTAGGTATCAAGGAGAATCAATCAAGCGGAAAAGCAATGAAAAACACATTTATTTTTACACATATTTATTCAATTTAATTTAAAATTTAAATATTCCAATTTTTATTCATGCTCTAATGAAAACATATCTACAGGCTTTCTATTAATCCATTTCTTGTTGACTTCACATATAGTCAATATCAGACATTATTAACCTCGCATGCTAAGTATGCAGCTTTTCACATTGCTTTTGTTATCAGAAGCCATCCAAACAGGAAAGCACACTCAGCAGTCCGCATACGTAAAAGTGAAAATCGACCGGAAAATCATACCTCACATAATTAACACTGGATCTCAAATTTTGCTCTTCAGTCAAAATATAATATTATTTTCGGTATCAAGGAGAATCAATCAAGCGGAAAAGCAAAGAAAAACACATTTATTATTACACATATTTATTTAATTTATTTTAAAATTTAAATATTCTAATTTTTGATCAAGCTCTAATTAAAATATAAACTACAGGCTTGCTATTATTCCATTTCTTGTTGACTTCACATATAGTCAATATTAGGCATTATTACACTAGCATTCCAAATATCCAGCTTTTTACTTTTCTTTAGTTTTCACAAGCCAACAAAACAGGAAACCACAGTAAGCAGTCCGCATACGTTAAAATGAAAAACGACCGGAAAACCATACCTCACATAATTAACTCTGACTCTCAAATTTGGCTCTTCAGTCAAAATATAAAATCAGTTTCGGTATCAAGGAAAATAAATCAAGCGGAAACGCAATGAAAAACATTTATTTTTACACATATTTATTCATTTTAATTTAAGATTTATATATTCCAATTTTTAATCATGCTCTAATGAAAACATTACTACAGGCTTTCTATTAATCCATTTCTTATTGACTTCACATATAGTCAATACCAGACATTATTAACCTCGCATGATAAGTATCCAGCTTTCCACATTGCTTTTGTTATCAGAAGCCAACAAAACAGGAAACCATACTCATCAGTCCGCATACGTTAAAATGGAAAACGACCGAAAAATCATACCTTACACCATTAGCTCTGGCTCTCAAATTTTGCTCTTCAGTCAAAATATAACATCATTTTCGGCATCAAGGTGAATCAACCAAACGGAAAAGCAATGAAAAACACATTTATTTTTACACATGTTTATTTAATTTAATTTAAAAATTTATATATTCCAATCTTTAATCATGCTCTAGCAAAAACATAAACAACAGGCTTCCCATTATTCTATTTCTTGTTGACTTCACATATAGTCAATACCAGACATTATTAACCTCGCATGCTAAGTATCCAGCTTTCCACATTGATTTTGTAATCAGAAGCAAACAAAACAAGAAACCATACTCAGCAGTCCTCATACGCTAAAATGGAAAACGACCGAAAAATCATACCTCACATCATTAGCTCTGGCTCTCAAATTTTGCTCTTCAGTCAAAATATATCATTTTAGGTATCAAGGAGAATCAATCAAGCGGAAAAGCAATGAAAAACACATTTATTTTTACACATATTTATTCAATTTAATTTAAAATTTAAATATTCTAATTTTTAATCATGCTCTAATGAAAACATATCTACAGGCTTTCTATTAATCCATTTCTTGTTGACTTCACATATAGTCAATATCAGACATTATTAACCTCGCATGCTAAGTATGCAGCTTTTCACATTGCTTTTGTTATCAGAAGCCATCCAAAAAGGAAAGCACACTCAGCAGTCCGCATACGTTAAAGTGAAAATCGACCGGAAAATCATACCTCACATAATTAACTCTGGCTCTCAAATTTTGCTCTTTAGTCCAAATATAAAATCAGTTTCGGTATCAAGGAGAATTATACAAGTAGAAAAGCGAAGAATAACAAATTTATTATTACACATATTTATTCAATTTAATTTAAAATTTAAATATTCCAATTTTTAATCATGCTATAATTGAAAAATAAACTACAGGCTTTCTATTATTCCATTTCTTGTTGACTTTACAGATATTCAATATTAGGCATTATTACACTAGCATTCCAAAAATCCAGCTTTTTACTTTTCTTTAGTTTTCACAAGCCAACAAAACAGGAAACCACAGTAAGCAGTCCGCATACGTTAAAATGAAAAACGACCGGAAAACCATACCTCACATAATTAACTCTGACTCTCAAATTTGGCTTATTACTTTGCTTTAAATATCAGAAGCCAGAAAAACACGAAACCACACCCAACAGTCCGCATACGTTAAAATGAAAACCGACCGGAAAATCATACCTCACATAATTAACTCTGGCTCTCAAATTTTGCTCTTTAGTCCAAATATAAAATCAGTTTCGGTATCAAGGAGAATTATACATGTAGAAAAGCGAAGGATAACAAATTTATTATTACACATATTTATTCAATTTAATTTAAAATTTAAATATTCCAATTTTTAATCATGCTATAATTGAAAAATAAACTACAGGCTTTCTATTATTCCATTTCTTGTTGACTTTACAGATATTCAATATTAGGCATTATTACAGTAGCATTCCAAATATCCAGCTTTTTACTTTTCTTTAGTTTTCACAAGCCAACAAAACAGGAAACTACAGTAAGCAGTCCGCATACGTTAAAATGAAAAACGACCGGAAAACCATACCTCACATAATTAACTCTGACTCTCAAATTTGGCTCTTCAGTCAAAATATAAAATCAGTTTCGGTATCAAGGAAAATAAATCAAGCGGAAACGCAATGAAAAACATTTATTTTTACACATATTTATTCATTTTAATTTAAGATTTATATATTCCAATTTTTAATCATGCTCTAATGAAAACATTACTACAGGCTTTCTATTAATCCATTTCTTATTGACTTCACATATAGTCAATACCAGACATTATTAACCTCGCATGATAAGTATCCAGCTTTCCACATTGCTTTTGTTATCAGAAGCCAACAAAACAGGAAACCATACTCATCAGTCCGCATACGTTAAAATGGAAAACGACCGAAAAATCATACCTTACACCATTAGCTCTGGCTCTCAAATTTTGCTCTTCAGTCAAAATATAACATCATTTTCGGCATCAAGGTGAATCAACCAAACGGAAAAGCAATGAAAAACACATTTATTTTTACACATGTTTATTCAATTTAATTTAAAAATTTATATATTCCAATCTTTAATCATGCTCTAGCAAAAACATAAACAACAGGCTTCCCATTATTCTATTTCTTGTTGACTTCACATATAGTCAATACCAGACATTATTAACCTCGCATGCTAAGTATCCAGCTTTCCACATTGATTTTGTAATCAGAAGCCAACAAAACAAGAAACCATACTCAGCAGTCCTCATACGCTAAAATGGAAAACGACCGAAAAATCATACCTCACATCATTAGCTCTGGCTCTCAAATTTTGCTCTTCAGTCAAAATATATCATTTTAGGTATCAAAGAGAATCAATCAAGCGGAAAAGCAATGAAAAACACATTTATTTTTACACATATTTATTCAATTTAATTTAAAATTTAAATATTCTAATTTTTAATCATGCTCTAATGAAAACATATCTACAGGCTTTCTATTAATCCATTTCTTGTTGACTTCACATATAGTCAATATCAGACATTATTAACCTCGCATGCTAAGTATGCAGCTTTTCACATTGCTTTTGTTATCAGAAGCCATCCAAAAAGGAAAGCACACTCAGCAGTCCGCATACGTTAAAGTGAAAATCGACCGGAAAATCATACCTCACATAATTAACACTGGCTCTCAAATTTGGCTCTTCAGTCAAAATATAAAATCAGTTTCGGTATCAAAAAAATCAATCAAGTTGAAACGCAATGAAAAACACATTTATTATTACACATTTATTCAATTTAATTCAAAATTTAAATATTCCAATTTTTAATCATGCTCTAATTAAAACATAAACTACAGGCTTTCTATCATTCTATTTCTTGTTGACTTCACATATAGTCAATATAAGATATTATTAACCTCGTATGGCAGTTATCCAGCTTTTCATATTGTTTTAGTTATCAGAAGGAAACAAAACAGGAAACCGCTCTCAGCATACGTTAAAATAAAAAAAGGAACGGAAAATCATACCTCACATAATTAACTCTGGCTCTCAAATTTTGCTCTTCAGTCAAATAACAATATCATTTTCAGTATCAAGAAGAATCAATCAAGCGGAAACGCAATGAAAAACACATTTATTATTACACATATTCATTCAATTTAATTTAAAATTTATATATTCCAATTTTTAATCATGCTTTAATGAAAACATAACTACAGGCTTTCTATTAATCCATTTCTTATTGACTTCACATATAGTCAATATCAGACATTATTAACCTCGCATGCTAAGTATGCAGCTTTTCACATTGCTTTTGTTACCAGAAGCCATCAAAACAGGAAACCACACTCAGCAGTCCGCATACGTTAAAATGAAAAACGACCGGAAAATCATACCTCACATAATCAACTCTGGCTCTGAGATTTTGCTCTTCAGACAAAATATAAAATCATTTTCGGTATCAAGGAGAATGAATAAAGCGGAAAAACAAAGATAAACACATTTATTATTACACACATATATTCAATTTAATAAAAATTTAAATATTCCAATTTTTAATCATGCTCTAATTAAAACATAAACTACAGGCTTTCTATCATTCCATATCTTGTTGACTTCACATATAGTCAATATTAGATACTATTAACCTCGTATGCCAATTATCCAGCTTTTCATATTGCTTTAGTTATCAGAAAGAAACAAAACAGGAAACCACTCTCAGCATACGTTAAAATGAAAAAGGAACGGAAAATCATACCTCACATAATTAACTCTGGCTTTCAAATTTTGCTCTTCAGTTAATAACAATATAATTTTCAGTATCAAGGAGAATCAATCAAGCGGAAAAGCAAAGAAAAACACATTTATTATTACACATATTTATTCAATTTAATTTAAAATTTAAATATTCTAATTTTTAATCATGCTCTAATGAAAACATGACTACAGGCTTTCTATTCTTCCATTTCTTGTTGACTTCACACATAGTCAATATCAGACATTAATAACCTCGCATGCCAAGTATCCAGCTTTCCACATTGCTTTTGTTATCAGAAGCCAACAAAACAGGAAATCATACTCAGCAGTCCGCATACGTTAAAATAGAAAACGACCGAAAAATTCTACTTCACATCATTAGCACTGGCTCTCAAATTTTGCTCTTCAGTAAAATAACAATATCATTTTCGGTATCAATGAGAATCAATCAAGCGCAAAAGCAAAGAAAAACACATTTATTATTACACATATTTATTTAATTTAATTTAAAATTTAAATATTCTAATTTTTAATCATGCTCTAATGAAAACATGACTACAGGCTTTCTATTCTTCCATTTCTTGTTGACTTCACATATAGTCAATATCAGACATTATTAACCTCGCATGCCAAGTATCCAGCTTTTTACTTTGCTTTAGTTAAAAGAAGCCAGAAAAAAAACAACACCCAACAGTCCGCATACGTTAAAATGAAAAACGACCGGAAAATCATACCTCACATAATTAACTCTGGCTCTCAAATTTCGCTCTTTAGTCCAAATAAAAAATCAGTTTCGGTATTAAGGGGAATTAATCAAGTAGAAAGCAAAGAAAAACATAATTATTATTACACATATTTATTTAATTCATTTTAAAATTTAAATATTCTAATTTTTGATCAAGCTCTAATTAAAACATAAACTACAGCCTTTCTATCATTCCATTTCTTGTTGACTTCACATACAGTCAATATCAGACATTATTAACCTCCCATGCCATTTATCCATTTTTTTACTTTGCTCTAGTTATCAGAATGCAACGAAACATGATACCACTCTCAGAAGTTCAGATATGTTAAAATAAAAAACGACCGCAAAATCATACACCACATAATTAGCTCTGGCTCTCAAATTTTCCTCTCCAGACCAAATATAAAATAGTTTCGGTATCAAGGAGAATCAATCAAGCGGAAAAGAAAAGAAAAACACATTTATTAATACACATATTTATTCAATTTAATTTAAAAATAAAGTATTCCAATTTTTGATCATGCTCTAACAAAATTATAAAGTACAGGCTTTCTATTATTCCATTTCTTATTGACTTTACATATAGTCAACACCAGACATTAGTAACTTCGCGTGCTAAGTATCCAGCTTTCCACATTGCTTTTGTTATCAGAAGCCAACAAAACAGGAAACCATACTCAGCAGTCTGCATACGTTAAAATAAAAAAACGACCGGAAAATCATACCTCACATAATTAAATCTGGCTCTCAAATTTGGCTCTTCTGTCAAAATATAAAATCAGTTTCGGTATCAAGGAAAATTAATCAAGCGGAAACGTAATGATAAACACATTTATTTTTACACATATTTATTCAATTTATTTTAAAATTTATATATTCCAATTTATAATCATGCTCTAATAAAAACATAACTACAGGCTTTCTATTAACCCATTTCTTATTGACTTCACATATAGTCAATATCAGACATTATTAACCTCGCATGCTAAGTATGCAGCTTTTCACATTGCTTTTGTTATCAGAAGCCATCCAAAAAGGAAAGCACACTCAGCAGTCCGCATACGTTAAAGTGAAAATCGACCGGAAAATCATACCTCACATAATTAACACTGGCTCTCAAATTTGGCTCTTCAGTCAAAATATAAAATCAGTTTCGGTATCAAAAAAATCAATCAAGTTGAAACGCAATGAAAAACACATTTATTATTACACATTTATTCAATTTAATTCAAAATTTAAATATTCCAATTTTTAATCATGCTCTAATTAAAACATAAACTACAGGCTTTCTATCATTCTATTTCTTGTTGACTTCACATATAGTCAATATAAGATATTATTAACCTCGTATGGCAGTTATCCAGCTTTTCATATTGTTTTAGTTATCAGAAGGAAACAAAACAGGAAACCGCTCTCAGCATACGTTAAAATAAAAAAAGGAACGGAAAATCATACCTCACATAATTAACTCTGGCTCTCAAATTTTGCTCTTCAGTCAAATAACAATATCATTTTCAGTATCAAGAAGAATCAATCAAGCGGAAACGCAATGAAAAACACATTTATTATTACACATATTCATTCAATTTAATTTAAAATTTATATATTCCAATTTTTAATCATGCTTTAATGAAAACATAACTACAGGCTTTCTATTAATCCATTTCTTATTGACTTCACATATAGTCAATATCAGACATTATTAACCTCGCATGCTAAGTATGGAGCTTTTCACATTGCTTTTGTTACCAGAAGCCATCAAAACAGGAAACCACACTCAGCAGTCCGCATACGTTAAAATGAAAAACGACCGGAAAATCATACCTCACATAATCAACTCTGGCTCTCAGATTTTGCTCTTCAGACAAAATATAAAATCATTTTCGGTATCAAGGAGAATGAATAAAGCGGAAAAACAAAGATAAACACATTTATTATTACACACATATATTCAATTTAATAAAAATTTAAATATTCCAATTTTTAATCATGCTCTAATTAAAACATAAACTACAGGCTTTCTATCATTCCATTTCTTGTTGACTTCACATATAGTCAATATTAGATACTATTAACCTCGTATGCCAATTATCCAGCTTTTCATATTGCTTTAGTTATCAGAAAGAAACAAAACAGGAAACCACTCTCAGCATACGTTAAAATGAAAAAGGAACGGAAAATCATACCTCACATAATTAACTCTGGCTTTCAAATTTTGCTCTTCAGTTAATAACAATATAATTTTCAGTATCAAGGAGAATCAATCAAGCGGAAAAGCAAAGAAAAACACATTTATTATTACACATATTTATTCAATTTAATTTAAAATTTAAATATTCTAATTTTTAATCATGCTCTAATGAAAACACGACTACAGGCTTTCTATTCTTCCATTTCTTGTTGACTTCACACATAGTCAATATCAGACATTAATAACCTCGCATGCCAAGTATCCAGCTTTCCACATTGCTTTTGTTATCAGAAGCCAACAAAACAGGAAATCATACTCAGCAGTCCGCATACGTTAAAATAGAAAACGACTGAAAAATTCTACTTCACATCATTAGCACTGGCTCTCAAATTTTGCTCTTCAGTAAAATAACAATATCATTTTCGGTATCAATGAGAATCAATCAAGCGCAAAAGCAAAGAAAAACACATTTATTATTACACATATTTATTTAATTTAATTTAAAATTTAAATATTCTAATTTTTAATCATGCTCTAATGAAAACATGACTACAGGCTTTCTATTCTTCCATTTCTTGTTGACTTCACATATAGTCAATATCAGACATTATTAACCTCGCATGCCAAGTATCCAGCTTTTTACTTTGCTTTAGTTAAAAGAAGCCAGAAAAAAAACAACACCCAACAGTCCGCATACGTTAAAATGAAAAACGACCGGAAAATCATACCTCACATAATTAACTCTGGCTCTCAAATTTCGCTCTTTAGTCCAAATAAAAAATCAGTTTCGGTATTAAGGGGAATTAATCAAGTAGAAAGCAAAGAAAAACATAATTATTATTACACATATTTATTTAATTCATTTTAAAATTTAAATATTCTAATTTTTGATCAAGCTCTAATTAAAACATAAACTACAGCCTTTCTATCATTCCATTTCTTGTTGACTTCACATACAGTCAATATCAGACATTATTAACCTCCCATGCCATTTATCCATTTTTTTACTTTGCTCTAGTTATCAGAATGCAACGAAACATGATACCACTCTCAGAAGTTCAGATATGTTAAAATAAAAAACGACCGCAAAATCATACACCACATAATTAGCTCTGGCTCTCAAATTTTCCTCTCCAGACCAAATATAAAATAGTTTCGGTATCAAGGAGAATCAATCAAGCGGAAAAGAAAAGAAAAACACATTTATTAATACACATATTTATTCAATTTAATTTAAAAATAAAGTATTCCAATTTTTGATCATGCTCTTACAAAATCATAAAGTACAGGCTTTCTATTATTCCATTTCTTATTGACTTTACATATAGTCAACACTAGACATTAGTAACTTCGCGTGCTAAGTATCCAGCTTTCCACATTGCTTTTGTTATCAGAAGCCAACAAAACAGGAAACCATACTCAGCAGTCTGCATACGTTAAAATAAAAAAACGACCGGAAAATCATACCTCACATAATTAAATCTGGCTCTCAAATTTGGCTCTTCAGTCAAAATATAAAATCAGTTTCGGTATCAAGGAAAATTAATCAAGCGGAAACGTAATGATAAACACATTTATTTTTACACATATTTATTCAATTTAATTTAAAATTTATATATTCCAATTTATAATCATGCTCTAATAAAAACATAACTACAGGCTTTCTATTAACCCATTTCTTATTGACTTCACATATAGTCAAAACCAGACATTAATAACCTCGCATGCTAAGTATCCAGCTTTCCACATTGCTTTTGTTATCAGAAGCCAACAAAACAGGAATCCATACTCAGCAGTCCGCATACGTTAAAATGGAAAACGACCGAAAAATCCTACCTCACATCATTAGCTCTGGCTCTCAAATTTTGCTCTTCAGTCAAAAAATAATAATATTTTCGGTATCAAGGAGAATCAATCAAGCGGAAAAGCAATGAAAAACACATTTATTTTTACACATATTTATTCAATTTAATTTAAAATTTAAATATTCTAATTTTTAATCATGCTCAAAGAAAAACATAAACAACAGGCTTCCTATTATTCTATTACTTTTTGACTTCACATATAGTCAATACCAGACATTATTAACCTCGCATGCTAAGTATCCAGCTTTCCACATTGCTTTTGTTATCAGAAGGCAACAAAACAAGATAACATACTCAGCAGTCCGCTTACGCTAAACTGGAAAACGACCGAAAAATCATACCTCACATCATTAGCTCTGCCTCTCAAATTTTGCTCTTCAGTCAAAATATAATATTATTTTCGGTATCAAGGAGAATCAATCAAGCGGAAAAGCAAAGAAAAACACATTTATTATTACACATATTTATTTAATTTATTTTAAAATTTAAATATTCTAATTTTTGATCAAGCTCTAATTAAAATATAAACTACAGGCTTGCTATTATTCCATTTCTTGTTGACTTCACATATAGTCAATATCAGACATTATTAACCTCGCATGCCAAGTATCCAGCTTATTACTTTGCTTTAAATATCAGAAGCCAGAAAAACACGAAACCACACCCAACAGTCCGCATACGTTAAAATGAAAACCGACCGAAAAATCATACCTCACATAATTAACTCTGGCTCTCAAATTTTGCTCTTTAGTCCAAATATAAAATCAGTTTCGGTATCAAGGAGAATTATACAAGTAGAAAAGCGAAGAATAACAAATTTATTATTACACATATTTATTCAATTTAATTTAAAATTTAAATATTCCAATTTTTAATCATGCTATAATTGAAAAATAAACTACAGGCTTTCTATTATTCCATTTCTTGTTGACTTTACAGATATTCAATATTAGGCATTATTACACTAGCATTCCAAATATCCAGCTTTTTACTTTTCTTTAGTTTTCACAAGACAACAAAACAGGAAACCACAGTAAGCAGTCCGCATACGTTAAAATGAAAAACGACCGGAAAACCATACCTCACATAATTAACTCTGACTCTCAAATTTGGCTCTTCAGTCAAAATATAAAATCAGTTTCGGTATCAAGGAAAATAAATCAAGCGGAAACGCAATGAAAAACATTTATTTTTACACATATTTATTCATTTTAATTTAAGATTTATATATTCCAATTTTTAATCATGCTCTAATGAAAACATTACTACAGGCTTTCTATTAATCCATTTCTTATTGACTTCACATATAGTCAATACCAGACATTATTAACCTCGCATGATAAGTATCCAGCTTTCCACATTGCTTTTGTTATCAGAAGCCAACAAAACAGGAAACCATACTCATCAGTCCGCATACGTTAAAATGGAAAACGACCGAAAAATCATACCTTACACCATTAGCTCTGGCTCTCAAATTTTGCTCTTCAGTCAAAATATAACATCATTTTCGGCATCAAGGTGAATCAACCAAACGGAAAAGCAATGAAAAACACATTTATTTTTACACATGTTTATTCAATTTAATTTAAAAATTTATATATTCCAATTTATAATCATGCTCTAATAAAAACATAACTACAGGCTTTCTATTAACCCATTTCTTATTGACTTCACATATAGTCAAAACCAGACATTAATAACCTCGCATGCTAAGTATCCAGCTTTCCACATTGCTTTTGTTATCAGAAGCCAACAAAACAGGAATCCATACTCAGCAGTCCGCATACGTTAAAATGGAAAACGACCGAAAAATCCTACCTCACATCATTAGCTCTGGCTCTCAAATTTTGCTCTTCAGTCAAAATATATCATTTTAGGTATCAAGGAGAATCAATCAAGCGGAAAAGCAATGAAAAACACATTTATTTTTACACATATTTATTCAATTTAATTTAAAATTTAAATATTCTAATTTTTAATCATGCTCTAATGAAAACATATCTACAGGCTTTCTATTAATCCATTTCTTGTTGACTTCACATATAGTCAATATCAGACATTATTAACCTCGCATGCTAAGTATGCAGCTTTTCACATTGCTTTTGTTATCAGAAGCCATCCAAAAAGGAAAGCACACTCAGCAGTCCGCATACGTTAAAGTGAAAATCGACCGGAAAATCATACCTCACATAATTAACACTGGCTCTCAAATTTGGCTCTTCAGTCAAAATATAAAATCAGTTTCGGTATCAAAAAAATCAATCAAGTTGAAACGCAATGAAAAACACATTTATTATTACACATTTATTCAATTTAATTCAAAATTTAAATATTCCAATTTTTAATCATGCTCTAATTAAAACATAAACTACAGGCTTTCTATCATTCTATTTCTTGCTGACTTCACATATAGTCAATATAAGATATTATTAACCTCGTATGGCAGTTATCCAGCTTTTCATATTGTTTTAGTTATCAGAAGTTAACAAAACAGGAAACCGCTCTCAGCATACGTTAAAATAAAAAAAGGAACGGAAAATCATACCTCACATAATTAACTCTGGCTCTCAAATTTTGCTCTTCAGTCAAATAACAATATCATTTTCAGTATCAAGAAGAATCAATCAAGCGGAAACGCAATGAAAAACACATTTATTATTACACATATTCATTCAATTTAATTTAAAATTTATATATTCCAATTTTTAATCATGCTTTAATGAAAACATAACTACAGGCTTTCTATTAATCCATTTCTTATTGACTTCACATATAGTCAATATCAGACATTATTAACCTCGCATGCTAAGTATGCAGCTTTTCACATTGCTTTTGTTACCAGAAGCCATCAAAACAGGAAACCACACTCAGCAGTCCGCATACGTTAAAATGAAAAACGACCGGAAAATCATACCTCACATAATCAACTCTGGCTCTCAGATTTTGCTCTTCAGACAAAATATAAAATCATTTTCGGTATCAAGGAGAATGAAGAAAGCGGAAAAACAAAGATAAACACATTTATTATTACACACATATATTCAATTTAATAAAAATTTAAATATTCCAATTTTTAATCATGCTCTAATTAAAACATAAACTACAGGCTTTCTATCATTCCATTTCTTGTTGACTTCACATATAGTCAATATTAGATACTATTAACCTCGTATGCCAATTATCCAGCTTTTCATACTGCTTTAGTTATCAGAAAGAAACAAAACAGGAAACCACTCTCAGCATACGTTAAAATGAAAAAGGAACGGAAAATCATACCTCACATAATTAACTCTGGCTTTCAAATTTTGCTCTTCAGTTAATAACAATATAATTTTCAGTATCAAGGAGAATCAATCAAGCGGAAAAGCAAAGAAAAACACATTTATTATTACACATATTTATTCAATTTAATTTAAAATTTAAATATTCTAATTTTTAATCATGCTCTAATGAAAACATGACTACAGGCTTTCTATTCTTCCATTTCTTGTTGACTTCACACATAGTCAATATCAGACATTAATAACCTCGCATGCCAAGTATCCAGCTTTCCACATTGCTTTTGTTATCAGAAGCCAACAAAACAGGAAATCATACTCAGCAGTCCGCATACGTTAAAATAGAAAACGACCGAAAAATTCTACTTCACATCATTAGCACTGGCTCTCAAATTTTGCTCTTCAGTAAAATAACAATATCATTTTCGGTATCAATGAGAATCAATCAAGCGCAAAAGCAAAGAAAAACACATTTATTATTACACATATTTATTTAATTTAATTTAAAATTTAAATATTCTAATTTTTAATCATGCTCTAATGAAAACATGACTACAGGCTTTCTATTCTTCCATTTCTTGTTGACTTCACATATAGTCAATATCAGACATTATTAACCTCGCATGCCAAGTATCCAGCTTTTTACTTTGCTTTAGTTAAAAGAAGCCAGAAAAAAAACAACACCCAACAGTCCGCATACGTTAAAATGAAAAACGACCGGAAAATCATACCTCACATAATTAACTCTGGCTCTCAAATTTCGCTCTTTAGTCCAAATAAAAAATCAGTTTCGGTATTAAGGGGAATTAATCAAGTAGAAAGCAAAGAAAAACATAATTATTATTACACATATTTATTTAATTCATTTTAAAATTTAAATATTCTAATTTTTGATCAAGCTCTAATTAAAACATAAACTACAGCCTTTCTATCATTCCATTTCTTGTTGACTTCACATACAGTCAATATCAGACATTATTAACCTCCCATGCCATTTATCCATTTTTTTACTTTGCTCTAGTTATCAGAATGCAACGAAACATGATACCACTCTCAGAAGTTCAGATATGTTAAAATAAAAAACGACCGCAAAATCATACACCACATAATTAGCTCTGGCTCTCAAATTTTCCTCTCCAGACCAAATATAAAATAGTTTCGGTATCAAGGAGAATCAATCAAGCGGAAAAGAAAAGAAAAACACATTTATTAATACACATATTTATTCAATTTAATTTAAAAATAAAGTATTCCAATTTTTGATCATGCTCTTACAAAATCATAAAGTACAGGCTTTCTATTATTCCATTTCTTATTGACTTTACATATAGTCAACACCAGACATTAGTAACTTCGCGTGCTAAGTATCCAGCTTTCCACATTGCTTTTGTTATCAGAAGCCAACAAAACAGGAAACCATACTCAGCAGTCTGCATACGTTAAAATAAAAAAACGACCGGAAAATCATACCTCACATAATTAAATCTGGCTCTCAAATTTGGCTCTTCAGTCAAAATATAAAATCAGTTTCGGTATCAAGGAAAATTAATCAAGCGGAAACGTAATGATAAACACATTTATTTTTACACATATTTATTCAATTTAATTTAAAATTTATATATTCCAATTTATAATCATGCTCTAATAAAAACATAACTACAGGCTTTCTATTAACCCATTTCTTATTGACTTCACATATAGTCAAAACCAGACATTAATAACCTCGCATGCTAAGTATCCAGCTTTCCACATTGCTTTTGTTATCAGAAGCCAACAAAACAGGAATCCATACTCAGCAGTCCGCATACGTTAAAATGGAAAACGACCGAAAAATCCTACCTCACATCATTAGCTCTGGCTCTCAAATTTTGCTCTTCAGTCAAAATATAATATTATTTTCGGTATCAAGGAGAATCAATCAAGCGGAAAAGCAATGAAAAACACATTTATTTTTACACATATTTATTCAATTTAATTTAAAATTTAAATATTCTAATTTTTAATCATGCTCAAAGAAAAACATAAACAACAGGCTTCCTATTATTCTATTACTTTTTGACTTCACATATAGTCAATACCAGACATTATTAACCTCGCATGCTAAGTATCCAGCTTTCCACATTGCTTTTGTTATCAGAAGGCAACAAAACAAGATACCATACTCAGCAGTCCGCTTACGCTAAACTGGAAAACGACCGAAAAATCATACCTCACATCATTAGCTCTGCCTCTCAAATTTTGCTCTTCAGTCAAAATATAATATTATTTTCGGTATCAAGGAGAATCAATCAAGCGGAAAAGCAAAGAAAAACACATTTATTTTTACACATATTTATTTAATTTATTTTAAAATTTAAATATTCTAATTTTTGATCAAGCTCTAATTAAAATATAAACTACAGGCTTGCTATTATTCCATTTCTTGTTGACTTCACATATAGTCAATATCAGACATTATTAACCTCGCATGCCAAGTATCCAGCTTATTACTTTGCTTTAAATATCAGAAGCCAGAAAAACACGAAACCACACCCAACAGTCCGCATACGTTAAAATGAAAACCGACCGGAAAATCATACCTCACATAATTAACTCTGGCTCTCAAATTTTGCTCTTTAGTCCAAATATAAAATCAGTTTCGGTATCAAGGAGAATTAATCAAGTAGAAAAGCGAAGAATAACAAATTTATTATTACACATATTTATTCAATTTAATTTAAAATTTAAATATTCCAATTTTTAATCATGCTATAATTGAAAAATAAACTACAGGCTTTCTATTATTCCATTTCTTGTTGACTTTACAGATATTCAATATTAGGCATTATTACACTAGCATTCCAAATATCCAGCTTTTTACTTTTCTTTAGTTTTCACAAGCCAACAAAACAGGAAACCACAGTAAGCAGTCCGCATACGTTAAAATGAAAAACGACCGGAAAACCATACCTCACATAATTAACTCTGACTCTCAAATTTGGCTCTTCAGTCAAAATATAAAATCAGTTTCGGTATCAAGGAAAATAAATCAAGCGGAAACGCAATGAAAAACATTTATTTTTACACATATTTATTCATTTTAATTTAAGATTTATATATTCCAATTTTTAATCATGCTCTAATGAAAACATTACTACAGGCTTTCTATTAATCCATTTCTTATTGACTTCACATATAGTCAATACCAGACATTATTAACCTCGCATGATAAGTATCCAGCTTTCCACATTGCTTTTGTTATCAGAAGCCAACAAAACAGGAAACCATACTCATCAGTCCGCATACGTTAAAATGGAAAACGACCGAAAAATCATACCTTACACCATTAGCTCTGGCTCTCAAATTTTGCTCTTCAGTCAAAATATAACATCATTTTCGGCATCAAGGTGAATCAACCAAACGGAAAAGCAATGAAAAATACATTTATTATTACACATATTTATTTAATTTATTTTAAAATTTAAATATTCTAATTTTTGATCAAGCTCTAATTAAAACATAAACTACAGGCTTTCTATCATTCAATTTCTTGTTGATTTCACATATAGTCAATATAAGACATTATTAACTTCGCATGCCAAGTATCCATTTTTTTACTTTGCTCTAGTTATCAGAATGCAACAAAACAGGTAACCACTCTCAGCAGTTCAGATATATTAAAATGAAAAACGACCGAAAAATCATTCAGCACATAATTAGCTCTGGCTCTCACATTTTCATCTCCAGACCAAATATAAAATCTATTTCGGTATCAAAAATAATCAATCAAGCGGAAAACCAAAGAAAAACACATTTATTATTACACATATTTATTCAATTTAATTAAAACTTTAAATATTCCAATTTTTAATCATTCTCTTACAAAAACATAAACAACAGGCTTTCTATTCTTCCATTTCTTGTTGACTTCACACATAGTCAATATCAGACATTAATAACCTCGCATGCCAAGTATCCAGCTTTCCACATTGCTTTTGTTATCAGAAGCCAACAAAACAGGAAATCATACTCAGCAGTCCGCATACGTTAAAATAGAAAACGACTGAAAAATTCTACTTCACATCATTAGCACTGGCTCTCAAATTTTGCTCTTCAGTAAAATAACAATATCATTTTCGGTATCAATGAGAATCAATCAAGCGCAAAAGCAAAGAAAAACACATTTATTATTACACATATTAATTTAATTTAATTTAAAATTTAAATATTCTAATTTTTAATCATGCTCTAATGAAATCATGACTACATGCTTTCTATTCTTCCATTTCTTGTTGACTTCACATATAGTCAATATCAGACATTATTAACCTCGCATGCCAAGTATCCAGCTTTTTACTTTGCTTTAGTTAAAAGAAGCCAGAAAAAAAACAACACCCAACAGTCCGCATACGTTAAAATGAAAAACGACCGGAAAATCATACCTCACATAATTAACTCTGGCTCTCAAATTTCGCTCTTTAGTCCAAATAAAAAATCAGTTTCGGTATTAAGGGGAATTAATCAAGTAGAAAGCAAAGAAAAACATAATTATTATTACACATATTTATTTAATTCATTTTAAAATTTAAATATTCTAATTTTTGATCAAGCTCTAATTAAAACATAAACTACAGCCTTTCTATCATTCCATTTCTTGTTGACTTCACATACAGTCAATATCAGACATTATTAACCTCCCATGCCATTTATCCATTTTTTTACTTTGCTCTAGTTATCAGAATGCAACGAAACATGATACCACTCTCAGAAGTTCAGATATGTTAAAATAAAAAACGACCGCAAAATCATACACCACATAATTAGCTCTGGCTCTCAAATTTTCCTCTCCAGACCAAATATAAAATAGTTTCGGTATCAAGGAGAATCAATCAAGCGGAAAAGAAAAGAAAAACACATTTATTAATACACATATTTATTCAATTTAATTTAAAAATAAAGTATTCCAATTTTTGATCATGCTCTTACAAAATCATAAAGTACAGGCTTTCTATTATTCCATTTCTTATTGACTTTACATATAGTCAACACCAGACATTAGTAACTTCGCGTGCTAAGTATCCAGCTTTCCACATTGCTTTTGTTATCAGAAGCCAACAAAACAGGAAACCATACTCAGCAGTCTGCACACGTCAAAATAAAAAAACGACCGGAAAATCATACCTCACATAATTAAATCTGGCTCTCAAATTTGGCTCTTCAGTCAAAATATAAAATCAGTTTCGGTATCAAGGAAAATTAATCAAGCGGAAACGTAATGATAAACACATTTATTTTTACACATATTTATTCAATTTAATTTAAAATTTATATATTCCAATTTATAATCATGCTCTAATAAAAACATAACTACAGGCTTTCTATTAACCCATTTCTTATTGACTTCACATATAGTCAAAACCAGACATTAATAACCTCGCATGCTAAGTATCCAGCTTTCCACATTGCTTTTGTTATCAGAAGCCAACAAAACAGGAATCCATACTCAGCAGTCCGCATACGTTAAAATGGAAAACGACCGAAAAATCCTACCTCACATCATTAGCTCTGGCTCTCAAATTTTGCTCTTCAGTCAAAAAATAATAATATTTTCGGTATCAAGGAGAATCAATCAAGCGGAAAAGCAATGAAAAACACATTTATTTTTACACATATTTATTCAATTTAATTTAAAATTTAAATATTCTAATTTTTAATCATGCTCAAAGAAAAACATAAACAACAGGCTTCCTATTATTCTATTACTTTTTGACTTCACATATAGTCAATACCAGACATTATTAACCTCGCATGCTAAGTATCCAGCTTTCCACATTGCTTTTGTTATCAGAAGGCAACAAAACAAGATACCATACTCAGCAGTCCGCTTACGCTAAACTGGAAAAAGACCGAAAAATCATACCTCACATCATTAGCTCTGCCTCTCAAATTTTGCTCTTCAGTCAAAATATAATATTATTTTCGGTATCAAGGAGAATCAATCAAGCGGAAAAGCAAAGAAAAACACATTTATTATTACACATATTTATTTAATTTATTTTAAAATTTAAATATTCTAATTTTTGATCAAGCTCTAATTAAAATATAAACTACAGGCTTGCTATTATTCCATTTCTTGTTGACTTCACATATAGTCAATATCAGACATTATTAACCTCGCATGCCAAGTATCCAGCTTATTACTTTGCTTTAAATATCAGAAGCCAGAAAAACACGAAACCACACCCAACAGTCCGCATACGTTAAAATGAAAACCGACCGGAAAATCATACCTCACATAATTAACTCTGGCTCTCAAATTTTGCTCTTTAGTCCAAATATAAAATCAGTTTCGGTATCAAGGAGAATTATACAAGTAGAAAAGCGAAGAATAACAAATTTATTATTACACATATTTATTCAATTTAATTTAAAATTTAAATATTCCAATTTTTAATCATGCTATAATTGAAAAATAAACTACAGGCTTTCTATTATTCCATTTCTTGTTGACTTTACAGATATTCAATATTAGGCATTATTACACTAGCATTGCAAATATCCAGCTTTTTACTTTTCTTTAGTTTTCACAAGCCAACAAAACAGGAAACCACAGTAAGCAGTCCGCATACGTTAAAATGAAAAACGACCGGAAAACCATACCTCACATAATTAACTCTGACTCTCAAATTTGGCTCTTCAGTCAAAATATAAAATCAGTTTCGGTATCAAGGAAAATAAATCAAGCGGAAACGCAATGAAAAACATTTATTTTTACACATATTTATTCATTTTAATTTAAGATTTATATATTCCAATTTTTAATCATGCTCTAATGAAAACATTACTACAGGCTTTCTATTAATCCATTTCTTATTGACTTCACATATAGTCAATACCAGACATTATTAACCTCGCATGATAAGTATCCAGCTTTCCACATTGCTTTTGTTATCAGAAGCCAACAAAACAGGAAACCATACTCATCAGTCCGCATACGTTAAAATGGAAAACGACCGAAAAATCATACCTTACACCATTAGCTCTGGCTCTCAAATTTTGCTCTTCAGTCAAAATATAACATCATTTTCGGCATCAAGGTGAATCAACCAAACGGAAAAGCAATGAAAAACACATTTATTTTTACACATGTTTATTCAATTTAATTTAAAAATTTATATATTCCAATCTTTAATCATGCTCTAGCAAAAACATAAACAACAGGCTTCCCATTATTCTATTTCTTGTTGACTTAACATATAGTCAATACCAGACATTATTAACCTCGCATGCTAAGTATCCAGCTTTCCACATTGATTTTGTAATCAGAAGCCAACAAAACAAGAAACCATACTCAGCAGTCCTCATACGCTAAAATGGAAAACGACCGAAAAATCATACCTCACATCATTAGCTCTGGCTCTCAAATTTTGCTCTTCAGTCAAAATATATCATTTTAGGTATCAAGGAGAATCAATCAAGCGGAAAAGCAATGAAAAACACATTTATTTTTACACATATTTATTCAATTTAATTTAAAATTTAAATATTCTAATTTTTAATCATGCTCTAATGAAAACATATCTACAGGCTTTCTATTAATCCATTTCTTGTTGACTTCACATATAGTCAATATCAGACATTATTAACCTCGCATGCTAAGTATGCAGCTTTTCACATTGCTTTTGTTATCAGAAGCCATCCAAAAAGGAAAGCACACTCAGCAGTCCGCATACGTTAAAGTGAAAATCGACCGGAAAATCATACCTCACATAATTAACACTGGCTCTCAAATTTGGCTCTTCAGTCAAAATATAAAATCAGTTTCGGTATCAAAAAAATCAATCAAGTTGAAACGCAATGAAAAACACATTTATTATTACACATTTATTCAATTTAATTCAAAATTTAAATATTCCAATTTTTAATAATGCTCTAATTAAAACATAAACTACAGGCTTTCTATCATTCTATTTCTTGTTGACTTCACATATAGTCAATATAAGATATTATTAACCTCGTATGGCAGTTATCCAGCTTTTCATATTGTTTTAGTTATCAGAAGGAAACAAAACAGGAAACCGCTCTCAGCATACGTTAAAATAAAAAAAGGAACGGAAAATCATACCTCACATAATTAACTCTGGCTCTCAAATTTTGCTCTTCAGTCAAATAACAATATCATTTTCAGTATCAAGAAGAATCAATCAAGCGGAAACGCAATGAAAAACACATTTATTATTACACATATTCATTCAATTTAATTTAAAATTTATATATTCCAATTTTTAATCATGCTTTAATGAAAACATAACTACAGGCTTTGTATTAATCCATTTCTTATTGACTTCACATATAGTCAATATCAGACATTATTAACCTCGCATGCTAAGTATGCAGCTTTTCACATTGCTTTTGTTACCAGAAGCCATCAAAACAGGAAACCACACTCAGCAGTCCGCATACGTTAAAATGAAAAACGACCGGAAAATCATACCTCACATAATCAACTCTGGCTCTCAGATTTTGCTCTTCAGACAAAATATAAAATCATTTTCGGTATCAAGGAGAATGAATAAAGCGGAAAAACAAAGATAAACACATTTATTATTACACACATATATTCAATTTAATAAAAATTTAAATATTCCAATTTTTAATCATGCTCTAATTAAAACATAAACTACAGGCTTTCTATCATTCCATTTCTTGTTGACTTCACATATAGTCAATATTAGATACTATTAACCTCGTATGCCAATTATACAGCTTTTCATACTGCTTTAGTTATCAGAAAGAAACAAAACAGGAAACCACTCTCAGCATACGTTAAAATGAAAAAGGAACGGAAAATCATACCTCACATAATTAACTCTGGCTTTCAAATTTTGCTCTTCAGTTAATAACAATATAATTTTCAGTATCAAGGAGAATCAATCAAGCGGAAAAGCAAAGAAAAACACATTTATTATTACACATATTTATTCAATTTAATTTAAAATTTAAATATTCTAATTTTTAATCATGCTCTAATGAAAACATGACTACAGGCTTTCTATTCTTCCATTTCTTGTTGACTTCACACATAGTCAATATCAGACATTAATAACCTCGCATGCCAAGTATCCAGCTTTCCACATTGCTTTTGTTATCAGAAGCCAACAAAACAGGAAATCATACTCAGCAGTCCGCATACGTTAAAATAGAAAACGACCGAAAAATTCTACTTCACATCATTAGCACTGGCTCTCAAATTTTGCTCTTCAGTAAAATAACAATATCATTTTCGGTATCAATGAGAATCAATCAAGCGCAAAAGCAAAGAAAAACACATTTATTATTACACATATTTATTTAATTTAATTTAAAATTTAAATATTCTAATTTTTAATCATGCTCTAATGAAAACATGACTACAGGCTTTCTATTCTTCCATTTCTTGTTGACTTCACATATAGTCAATATCAGACATTATTAACCTCGCATGCCAAGTATCCAGCTTTTTACTTTGCTTTAGTTAAAAGAAGCCAGAAAAAAAACAACACCCAACAGTCCGCATACGTTAAAATGAAAAACGACCGGAAAATCATACCTCACATAATTAACTCTGGCTCTCAAATTTCGCTCTTTAGTCCAAATAAAAAATCAGTTTCGGTATTAAGGGGAATTAATCAAGTAGAAAGCAAAGAAAAACATAATTATTATTACACATATTTATTTAATTCATTTTAAAATTTAAATATTCTAATTTTTGATCAAGCTCTAATTAAAACATAAACTACAGCCTTTCTATCATTCCATTTCTTGTTGACTTCACATACAGTCAATATCAGACATTATTAACCTCCCATGCCATTTATCCATTTTTTTACTTTGCTCTAGTTATCAGAATGCAACGAAACATGATACCACTCTCAGAAGTTCAGATATGTTAAAATAAAAAACGACCGCAAAATCATACACCACATAATTAGCTCTGGCTCTCAAATTTTCCTCTCCAGACCAAATATAAAATCAGTTTCGGTATCAAGGAGAATCAATCAAGCGGAAAAGAAAAGAAAAACACATTTATTAATACACATATTTATTCAATTTAATTTAAAAATAAAGTATTCCAATTTTTGATCATGCTCTTACAAAATCATAAAGTACAGGCTTTCTATTATTCCATTTCTTATTGACTTTACATATAGTCAACACCAGACATTAGTAACTTCGCGTGCTAAGTATCCAGCTTTCCACATTGCTTTTGTTATCAGAAGCCAACAAAACAGGAAACCATACTCAGCAGTCTGCATACGTTAAAATAAAAAAACGACCGGAAAATCATACCTCACATAATTAAATCTGGCTCTCAAATTTGGCTCTTCAGTCAAAATATAAAATCAGTTTCGGTATCAAGGAAAATTAATCAAGCGGAAACGTAATGATAAACACATTTATTTTTACACATATTTATTCAATTTAATTTAAAATTTATATATTCCAATTTATAATCATGCTCTAATAAAAACATAACTACAGGCTTTCTATTAACCCATTTCTTATTGACTTCACATATAGTCAAAACCAGACATTAATAACCTCGCATGCTAAGTATCCAGCTTTCCACATTGCTTTTGTTATCAGAAGCCAACAAAACAGGAATCCATACTCAGCAGTCCGCATACGTTAAAATGGAAAACGACCGAAAAATCCTACCTCACATCATTAGCTCAGGCTCTCAAATTTTGCTCTTCAGTCAAAATATAATATTATTTTCGGTATCAAGGAGAATCAATCAAGCGGAAAAGCAATGAAAAACACATTTATTTTTACACATATTTATTCAATTTAATTTAAAATTTAAATATTCTAATTTTTAATCATGCTCAAAGAAAAACATAAACAACAGGCTTCCTATTATTCTATTACTTTTTGACTTCACATATAGTCAATACCAGACATTATTAACCTCGCATGCTAAGTATCCAGCTTTCCACATTGCTTTTGTTATCAGAAGGCAACAAAACAAGATACCATACTCAGCAGTCCGCTTACGCTAAACTGGAAAACGACCGAAAAATCATACCTCACATCATTAGCTCTGCCTCTCAAATTTTGCTCTTCAGTCAAAATATAATATTATTTTCGGTATCAAGGAGAATCAATCAAGCGGAAAAGCAAAGAAAAACACATTTATTATTACACATATTTATTTAATTTATTTTAAAATTTAAATATTCTAATTTTTGATCAAGCTCTAATTAAAATATAAACTACAGGCTTGCTATTATTCCATTTCTTGTTGACTTCACATATAGTCAATATCAGACATTATTAACCTCGCATGCCAAGTATCCAGCTTATTACTTTGCTTTAAATATCAGAAGCCAGAAAAACACGAAACCACACCCAACAGTCCGCATACGTTAAAATGAAAACCGACCGGAAAATCATACCTCACATAATTAACTCTGGCTCTCAAATTTTGCTCTTTAGTCCAAATATAAAATCAGTTTCGGTATCAAGGAGAATTAATCAAGTAGAAAAGCGAAGAATAACAAATTTATTATTACACATATTTATTCAATTTAATTTAAAATTTAAATATTCCAATTTTTAATCATGCTATAATTGAAAAATAAACTACAGGCTTTCTATTATTCCATTTCTTGTTGACTTTACAGATATTCAATATTAGGCATTATTACACTAGCATTCCAAATATCCAGCTTTTTACTTTTCTTTAGTTTTCACAAGCCAACAAAACAGGAAACCACAGTAAGCAGTCCGCATACGTTAAAATGAAAAACGACCGGAAAACCATACCTCACATAATTAACTCTGACTCTCAAATTTGGCTCTTCAGTCAAAATATAAAATCAGTTTCGGTATCAAGGAAAATAAATCAAGCGGAAACGCAATGAAAAACCTTTATTTTTACACATATTTATTCATTTTAATTTAAGATTTATATATTCCAATTTTTAATCATGCTCTAATGAAAACATTACTACAGGCTTTCTATTAATCCATTTCTTATTGACTTCACATATAGTCAATACCAGACATTATTAACCTCGCATGATAAGTATCCAGCTTTCCACATTGCTTTTGTTATCAGAAGCCAACAAAACAGGAAACCATACTCATCAGTCCGCATACGTTAAAATGGAAAACGACCGAAAAATCATACCTTACACCATTAGCTCTGGCTCTCAAATTTTGCTCTTCAGTCAAAATATAACATCATTTTCGGCATCAAGGTGAATCAACCAAACGGAAAAGCAATGAAAAATACATTTATTATTACACATATTTATTTAATTTATTTTAAAATTTAAATATTCTAATTTTTGATCAAGCTCTAATTAAAACATAAACTACAGGCTTTCTATCATTCAATTTCTTGTTGATTTCACATATAGTCAATATAAGACATTATTAACTTCGCATGCCAAGTATCCATTTTTTTACTTTGCTCTAGTTATCAGAATGCAACAAAACAGGTAACCACTCTCAGCAGTTCAGATATATTAAAATGAAAAACGA
This sequence comes from Thermobia domestica, assembly GCF_964235325.1. Lineage (NCBI taxonomy): Eukaryota > Metazoa > Arthropoda > Insecta > Zygentoma > Lepismatidae > Thermobia > Thermobia domestica. The sequence goes on along the minus strand of NW_027656096.1, from coordinate 124,399 downwards.
CCGAAAAATCATTCAGCACATAATTAGCTCTGGCTCTCACATTTTCATCTCCAGACCAAATATAAAATCGATTTCGGTATCAAAAATAATCAATCAAGCGGAAAACCAAAGAAAAACACATTTATTATTACACATATTTATTCAATTTAATTAAAACTTTAAATATTCCAATTTTTAATCATTCTCTTACAAAAACATAAACAACAGGCTTTCTATTATTCCATTTCTTGTTGACTTCACATATAGTCAATATCAGACATTATTAACCTCGCATGCCAAGTATCCAGCTTTTTACTTTGCTTTAGTTATCAGAAGCCTGAAAAACACGAAACCTCACCCAACAGTCCGCATACGCTAAAATGAAAAACGAAAGGAAAATCACACCTCACATAATTAACTCTGGCTCTCAAATTTTGCTCTTTAGTCCAAATATAAAATCAGTTTCGGTATCAAGGAGAATTAACCAAGTGGAAAAGCAAAGAATAACACATTTATTTTTACACATATTTATTTACTTTATTTTAAAATTTAATTATTCCAATTTTTAATAATGCCTTTACAAAAACATAAACTACAGGCTTTTTTTAATTCCATTTCTCTTTGACTTCACAGATATTCAATATTAGACATAAAAACCCTCGCATGCCAAGTATCCAGCTTTTTACTTTTCTTTAGTTATCACAAGCCAACAAAACAGGAAACCACAGTAAGCAGTCCGCATACGTTAAAATTAAAAACGACCGGAAAACCATACCTCAGATAATTAACTCTGGCTCTCTGATTTTGCTCTTCACTGAAAATATAATATCATTTTCGGTATCAAGGAGAACGAATCAAGCGGAACGCAATGAAAAACACATTTATTATTACACACATTTATTCAATTTAATTTAAAATTCAAATATTCCAATTTTTTTCATGCTCTAATTAAAACATAAACTACAGGCTTTCTATCATTCCATTTCTTGTTGACTTCACATATAGTCAATATTAGATATTATTAACCTCGTATGCCAAATATCCAGCTTTTTACTTTGCTTTACTTATCACAAGCCAACAAAACAGGAAACCACAGTAAGCAGTCCGCATACGTTAGAATGAAAAACGACGGGAAGATCATACCTCACATAATTAACTCTGGCTCTCAAATTTCGCTCTTTAGTCCAAATATAAAACCAGTTTCGGTATTAAGGGGAATTAATCAAGTTGAAAGCAAAGAAAAACACATTTATTATTACACATATTTATTTAATTTATTTTAAAATTTAAATATTCTAATTTTTGATCAAGCTCTAAATAAAACATAAACTACAGGCTTTCTATCATTCCATTTCTTGTTGACTTTACATATAGTCAATATCAGACATTATTAACCTCGCATGCCAAGTATCCATTTTTTTACTTTGCTCTAGTTATCAGCATGCAACGAAACAGGATACCACTCTCAGCAGTTCAGATACGTTGAAATGAAAAACGACCGCAAAATCATACACCACATAATTACCTCTGGCTCTCAAATTTTCCTCTCCAGACCAAATATAAAATCAGTTTCGGTATCAAGGAGAATCAATCAAGCGGAAAAGCAAAGAAAAACACATTTATTATTACACATATTTATTCAATTTATTTTAAAATTTAAGTATTCCGATTTTTAAACATGCTCTTACAAAAACATATACTACAGGCTTTCTATCATTCCATTTCTTGTTGACTTCACTTATAGTCAATATTAGATATTATTATCCTCGTATGCCAATTATCCAGCTTTTCATATTGTTTTAGTTATCAGAAGGAAACAAAACAGGAAACCACTCTCAGCATACGTTAAAATGAAAAAGGAACGGAAAGTCATACCTCACATAATTAGCTCTGGCTCTCAAATGTTGCTCTTCAGTCAAAAAAAATCATTTTAGGTATCGAGGGGAATCAATCAAGCGGAAAAGCAAAAAAAAAAAACACATTTATTATTACACTTATTTATTTAGTTTTCTTAAATTTAAATATTCCAATTTTTATAAATGCTCTTACAAAAACATAAACTACAGGCTTTCTATCATTCCATTTCTTGTTGACTTCACATATAGTCAATATCAGACATTATTAACCTCGCATGCCAAGTATCCAGCTTTTTACTTTGCTTTAGTTAACAGAAGGCAGAAAAAAAACAACACCCAACAGTCCGCATACGTTAAAATGAAAAACGACCGGAAAATCATACCTCACATAATTAACTCTGGCTCTCAAATTTCGCTCTTTAGTCCAAATATAAAATCAGGTTCGGTATCAAGGAGAATTAATCAAGTGGAAAAGCAAAGAATAAAACATTTATTATTACACATATTTATTCAATTTAATTTAAAATTTAAATATTCCAATTTTTAATCATGCTCTAATGAAAACATAACTACAGACTTTCTTTTAATCCATTTCTTATTGACTTCACATATAGTCAATACCAGACATTAATAACTTCGCATGCTAAGTATCCAGCTTTCTACATTGCTTTTGTTATCAGAAGCCAACAAAACAGGAAACCATACTCAGCAGTCCGCATACGTTAAAATGGAAAACGACCGAAAAATTCTACCTCACATCATTAGCTCTGGCTCTCAAATTTTGCTCTTCAGTCAAAATATAATATCATTTTCTGTATCAAGGAGAATCAATCAAGCGGAAAAGCAATGAAAAACACATTTATTTTTACACATATTTATTCAATTTAATTTAAAATTTAAATATTCTAATATTTAATCATGCTTAAAGAAAAACATAAACAACAGGCTTCCTATTATTCTATTTCTTTTTGACTTCACATATAGTCAATACCAGACATTATTAACCTAGCATGCTAAGTATCCAGCTTTCCACATTGCTTTTGTTATCAGAAGCCAAAAAAACAAGAAACCATACTCAGCAGTCCGCATACGCTAAACTGGAAAACGACCGAAAAATAATACCTCACATCATTAGCTCTGGCTCTCAAATTTTGCTCTTCAGTCAAAATATAACATCATTTTCGGTATCAAGGGGAAACAATCAAACGGAAAAGCAAAGAAAAACACATTTATTATTACACATATTTATTTAATATATTTTAAAATTTAAATATTATAAATTTTGATCAAGCTCTAATTAAAACATAAACTACAGGCTTTCTATTATTCCATTTCTTGTTGACTTCACAGATATTCAATATTAGGCATTATTACACTAGCATTCCAAGTATCCAGCTTTTTACTTTTGTTTAGTTATCACAAGCCAACAAAACAGGAAACCATAGTAAGCAGTCCGCATACGTTAAAATGAAAAACGACCGGAAAATCATACCTCACATAATTAACTCTGGCTCTCAAATTTCGCTCTTTAGTCCAAATATTAAATCAGTTTCGGTATCAAGGAGAATTTTACAAGTGGAAAGCAAAAAAAATTTATTTTTACCCATATTTATTCAATTTAGTTTAAAATTTTAATATTCCCATTTTTAATCATGCTCTAATGAAAACATGACTACAGACTTTCTATTATTCAATTTCTTTTTGACTTCACATATAGTCAATATCAGACATTATTAACCTCGCATGCTAAGTATGCAGCTTTTCACATTGCTTTTGTTATCAGAAGCCATCAAAACAAGAAAGCACACTCAGCAGTCCGCATACGTTAAAATGAAAAACGACCGGAAAACCATACCTCACATAATTAACTCTGGCTCTCAAATTTGGCTCTTCAGTCAAAATATAAAATCAGTTTCGGTATCAAGGAAAATCAATCAAGCGGAAACGCAATGAAAAACATTTATTTTTACACATATTTATTCAATTTAATTTAAAATTTATATATTCCAATTTTTATTCATGCTCTAATGAAAACATAACTACAGGCTTTCTATTAATCCATTTCTTATTGACTTCACATATAGTCAATACCAGACATTAATAACCTCGCATGATAAGTATCCAGCTTTCCACATTGCTTTTGTTATCAGAAGCCAACAAAACAGGAAACCATACTCATCAGTCCGCATACGTTAAAATGGAAAACGACTGAAAAATCATACCTCACATCATTAGCTCTGGCTCTCAAATTTTGCTCTTCAGTCAAAATATAACATCATTTTCGGTATCAAGAAGAAACAATCAAACGGAAAAGCAATGAAAAACTTATTTATTATTACACATATTTATTTTATTTATTTTAAAATTTAAATATTCTAATTTTTGATCAAGCTCTAATTAAAACATAAACTACAGCCTTTCTATCATTCCATTTCTTGTTGACAGAAAAACACATTTATTTTTACACATATTTATTTAGTTTATTTTAAAATTTAGATATTCCAATTTTTAATCATGTTCTTACAAAAACATAAACTACAGGCTTTCTATTATTCCATTTCTTGTTGACTTCACAGATATTCAATATTAGACATTAAAACCTTCGCATGCCAAGTATCCAGCTTTTTACTTTTCTTTAGTTATCACAAGCCAAAAAAACAGGTAACCACAGTAAGCAGTCCGCATACGTTAAAATTAAAAACGACCCGAAAACCATACCTCACATAATTAACTGTGGCTCTCTAATTTTGCTCTTCACTGAAAATATATCATTTTCGGTATCAAGGAGAATTAATAAAGTGGAAAAGCAATGAAAAACACATTTATTATTACACACATTTATTCAATTTAATTTAAAATTTAAATATTCCAATTTTTTTTCATGCTCTAATTAAAACATAAACTACAGGCTTTCTATCATTCCATTTCTTGTTGATTTCACATATATAATAATATTCGATTAGATAATATTCGAAGTGCAGGAACACGAAAACGGACTATAGCGATGAAGAAATTGAGAACAGAATCAAGTCTGGATAGATGTGTAGGTGCTGCCATGGCCCATATGGGAGAGCAGTATTCGATCTTGGGCGCTATTAAAGTCTTATAAAAAGTTGCTCTTTCTTCATTAGCAACTTTTTATAAGACTTTAATAGCGCCCAAGATCGAATACTGCTCTCCCATATGGGCCATGGCAGCACCTACACATCTCTCCAGACTTGATTCTGTTCTCAATTTCTTCATCGCTATAGTCCGTTTTCGTGTTCCTGCACTTCGAATATTATCTAAGAAGGAGCTCTTGCGACATCTTAATATTCAGACTCCTGAAATACGCAGAATTATCTCTGACCTGAAATATCTACATAAAATAGTTAATGGAAGCTTAAGATCGGAAATATTACTTCAGGAACTATCCTTACGTCTCCCTTCCCGCATCACCCGGAATACCCACCTATTCCATCTTGCCCGTCCTAGGTTGGCTGTTATACAGAGGTCTCTTTTTTATAGAATACCAAACTGTTATAATCAAGTAACAACTGATGTAGACATTTTTTCGAGCTACCCAGTGTTTGAAAGAGCAATTAAACGAGCTTTGACGGAATAGTTTTACTCTTACACTCTTTTTTCTATGTTGTTGTTGTTGTTTTTTCTTTCTTTTGTTAGCATGTCCCTGTGTAAAATGGCAAAGTTATGCTGTATCTGGGAATTTGTTCAATAAATAAATAAATAAATAAATATAGTCAATATTAGATATTATTAACCTCGTATGCCAAATATCCAGCTTTTCATATTGTTTTAGTTATCAGAAGGAAACAAAACAGGAAACCACTCTCAGCATACGTTAAAATGAAAAAGGAACTTAAAATCATACCTCACATAATTAGCTCTGGCTCTCAAATTTTGCTCTTCAGTCAAATAACAATATCATTTTCGGTATCAAGGAGAATTAATCAAGTGGAAAAGCAAAGAAAAACACATTTATTATTAAACATATTTATTTAGTTTATTTTAAAATTTAAATATTCCAATTTTTAATCATGATCTTACAAAAACATAAACTACAAGCTTTGTATTATTCCATTTCTTGTTGACTTTACATATAGTCAATATCAGACATTATTAACCTCGCATGCCAAGTATCCATTTTTTTACTTTGCTCTAGTTATCAGAATGCAACGAAACAGGATACCACTCTCAACAGTTCAGATACGTTAAAATGAAAAACGACCGCAAAATCATACACCACATAATTACCTCTGGCTCTCAAATTTTACTCTTTAGTCCAAATATAAAATCAGTTTCGATATCAAGGGGAATATAATCAAGTGGAATTCAAAGAAAAACATTTATTTTTACACATATTTATTCAATTTAGTTTAAAATTTAAATATTCCTATTTTTAATCATGCTCTAATGAAAACATAAAGAACAGGCTTCCTATTATTCTATTTCTTGTTGACTTCACATATAGTCAATACCAGACATTATTAACCTCGCATGCTAAGTATGCATCTTTTCACATTGCTTTTGTTATCAGAAGCCATCAAAACAGGAAAGCACACTCAGCAGTCCGCATACGTTGAAATGAAAAACGACCGGAAAATCATACCTCACATAATTAACTCTGGCTCTCAAATTTCGCTCTTTAGTCCAAATATTAAATCAGTTTCGGTATCAAGGAGAATTTTACAAGTGGAAAGCAAAAAAAAATTTATTTTTACCCATATTTATTCAATTTAGTTTAAAATTTTAATATTCCCATTTTTAATCATGCTCTAATGAAAACATGACTACAGACTTTCTATTATTCAATTTCTTTTTGACTTCACATATAGTCAATATCAGACATTATTAACCTTGCGTGCTAAGTATGCAGCTTTTCACATTGCTTTTGTTTACAGAAGCCATCAAAACAGGAAAGAACACTCAGAACTCCGCATACGTTAAAATAAAAAACGACCCGAAAATCATACCTCACATAATAAACTCTGGCTCTCAAATTTGGCTCTTCAGTCAAAATATAAAATCAGTTTCGGTATCAAGGAAAATCAATCAAGCGGAAACGCAATGAAAAACACATTTATTTTTACACATATTTTTTCAATTTAATTTAAAATTTATATATTCCAATTTTTAATCATGCTCTAATGAAAACATAAATACAGGCTTTCTATTAATCCATTTCTTATTGACTTCACATATAGTCAATACCAGACATTATTAACTTCGCATGCTAAGTATCCAGCTTTCCACATTGTTTTGTTATCAGAAGCCAACAAAACAAGAAACCATACTCAGCAGTCCGCATACGCTAGAATCGAAAACGACCGAAAAATCATACCTCACATCATTAGCTCTGGCTCTCAAATTTTGCTCTTCAGTCAAAATATAACATCATTTTCAGTATCAAGGGGAATCAATCAAACGGAAAAGCAATGAAAAACACATTTATTATTACACATATTTATTTAATTTATTTTAAAATTTAAATATTCTAATTTTTGATCAAGCTCTAATTAAAACACAAACTACAGGCTTTTTATCATTCCATTTCTTGTTGACTTCACATATAGTCAATATGAGACATTATTAACTTCGCATGCCAAGTATCCATTTTTTTACTTTGCTCTAGTTAACAGAATGCAACAAAAAAGTAAACACTCTCAGCATTTCAGATATATTAAAATGAAAAACGACCGCAAAACCAGACACCACCTAAGTAGCTCTGGCTCTCAAATTTTCCTCTCCAGACCAAATATAAAATCAGTTTCGGTATCAAAAAGAATCAATCAAGCGGTAAAGCAAAGAAGAACACATTTATTATTACACATATTTATTCAATTTAATTCAAAATTTAAATATTCCAATTTTTAATCATGCTCTTACAAAAACATAAACAACAGGCTTTCTATTATTCCATTTCTTGTTGACTTCACATATAGTCAATATCAGACATTATTAACCTCGCATGCCAAGTATCCAGCTTGTTACTTTGTTTTATTTTTCAGAAGCCAGAAAAACACGAAACCACACCCAACAGTCCGCATACGTTAAAATGAAAAACGAAAGGAAAATCATACCTCACATAATTAACTCTGGCTCTCAAATTTAACTCTTTAGTCCAAATATAAAATCAGTTTCGGTATCAAGGAGAATTAATCAAGTGGAAAAGCAAAGAATAACACATTCATTATTACACATATTTATTCAATTTAATTTAAAATTTAAATATTCCAATTTTTAATCATGCTATAATTAAAAAATAAACTACAGGCTTTCTATTATTCCATTTCTTGTTGACCTCAGAGATATTCAATATTAGACATTATTACCCTCGCATGCCAAGTATCCAGCTTTTTACTTTTCTTTAGTTATCACAAGCCAACAAAACAGGAAACCACAGTAAGCAGTCCGCATACGTTAAAATGAAAAACGACCGGAAAATCATACCTCACATAATTAACTATGGCTCTCAAATTTTGCTCTTTATTCCAAATATAAAATCAGTTTCGGTATCAAGGGGAATATAATCAAGTGGAAAGCAAAGAAAAACATTTATTTTTACACATATTTTTTCAATTTAGTTTAAAATTTAAATATTCTCATTTTTAATCATGCTCTAATGAAAACATGACTACAGGCTTTCTATTATTCAATTTCTTTTTGACTTCACATATAGTCAATATCAGACATTTTTAACCTCGCGTGCTAAGTATGCAGCTTTTCACATTGCTTTTGTTATCAGAAGCCATCAAAACAGGAATGCACACTCAGCACTCCGCATACGTTAAAATGAAAAACGACCGGAAAATCATACCTCACATAATTAATTCTGGCTCTCAAATTTGGCTCTTCAGTCAAGATATAAAATCAGTTTCGGTATCAAGGAAAATCAATCAAGCGGAAACGCAATGAAAAACACATTTAGTTTTACACATATTTATTCAATTTAATTTAAAATTTATATATTCCAATTTTTAATCATGCTCTAATGAAAACATGACTACAGGCTTTCTATTAATCCATTTCTTATTGACTTCACATATAGTCAATACCAGACATTAATAACTTCGCATGCTAAGTATCCAGCTTTCCACATTGTTTTGTTATCAGAAGCCAACAAAACAAGAAACCATACTCAGCAGTCCGCATACGCTAAAATGAAAAACGACAGAAAAATCATACCTCACATCATTAGCTCTGGCTCTCAGATTTTGCTCTTCAGTCAAAATATAACATCAATTTCGGCATCAAGGGGAATGAATCAAACGGAAAAGCAATGAAAAACACATTTAATATTACACATATTTATTTAAATTATTTTAAAATTTAAATATTCTAATTCTTGATCAAGCTCTAATTAAAACATAAACTACAGGCTTTTTATCATTCCATTTCTTGTTGACTTCACATATAGTCAATATCAGACATTATTAACTTCGCATGCCAAGTATCCATTTTTTTACTTTGCTCTACTTATCAGAATGCAACAAAAAAGGTAACCACTCTCAGCAGTTCAGATATAGTAAAATAAAAAACGACCGCAAAATCATACACCACATAATTACCTCTGGCTCTCAAATTTTGCTCTTTAGTCCAAATATAAAATCAGTTTCGGTATGAAGGGGAATATAATCAAGTGGAAAGCAAAGAAAAACATTTATTTTTACACATATTTTTTCAATTTAGTTTAAAATTTAAATATTCTCATTTTTAATCATGCTTTAATGAAAACATGACTACAGTCTTTCTATTATTCAATTTCTTTTTGACTTCACATATAGTCAATATCAGACATTATTAACCTCGCATTCTAAGTATGCAGCTTTTCACATTGCTTTTTTTATTAGAAGCCATCAAAACAGGAAAGCACACTCAGCAGTCCGCATACGTAAAAATGAAAAACGACCGGAAAATCATACCTCACATAATTAACTCTGGCTCTCAAATTTGGCTCTTTAGTCTAAATATAAAATCAGTTTCGGTATCAAGGGGAATATAATCAAGTGGAAAGCAAAGAATAACATTTATTTTTACACATATTTATTCAATTTAGTTTAAAATTTAAATATTCCCCTTTTTAATCATGCTCTAATGAAAACATAAACAACACGCTTCCTATTATTCTATTTTTTGTTGACTTCACATATAGTCAATACCAGACATAATTAACCTCGCATTCTAAGTATTCACCTTTCCACATTGCTTTTGTTATCAGAAGCAAACAAAACAAGAAACCATACTCAGCAGTCCGCATACGCAAAAATGGAAAAGACCGAAAAATCATACCTCACATCATTAGCTCTGGCTCTCAAATTTTGCTCTTCAAAAAAAATATAACATCATTTTCGGTATGAAGGGGAATTAATCAAACGGAAAAGCAATGAAAAACACATTTATTATTACACATATTTATTTAATTTATTTTAAAATTTAAATATTCTAATTTTTGATCAAGCTCTATTTAAAACATAAACTACAGGCTTTCTATCATTCCATTTCTTGTTGACTTCACATATAGTGAATATCAGACATTATTAACCTCGCATGCCAAGTATCCATTTTTTTACTTTGCTCTAGTTATCAGAATGCAACAAAACAGGTAACCACTCTCAGCAGTTCAGATATATTAAAATGAAAAACGACCGGAAAATCATACACCACATAATTACCTCTGGCTCTCAAATTTTCCTCTCCAGACCAAATATAAAATGAGTTTCGGTATCAAAAAGAATCAATAAAGCGGTAAAGCAAAGAAAAACACATTTATTATTACACATATTTATTCAATTTAATTTAAAATTTAAATATTCCAATTTTTAATCAAGCTCTTACAAAAACATGAACAGGCTTTCTATTATTCCATTTCTTGTTGACTTCACATATAGTCAATATCAGACATTATTAACCTCGCATGCCAAGTATCCAGCTTTATACTTTCTTTTAGTTATAAGAAGCCAGAAAAACACGAAACCACACCCAACAGTCCGCATACATTAAAATAAAAAACGAAAGGAAAATCATACCTCACATAATTAACTGTGGCTCTCAAATTTCGCTCTTTAGTCCAAATATAAAATCAGTTTCGGTATCAAGGAGAATTAATCAAGTGGAAAAGCAAAGAATAACACATTTATTATTACACATATTTATCCAATTTAATTTAAAATTTAAATATTCCAATTTTTAATCATGATATAATTAAAAAATAAACTACAGGCTTCTATTATTCCATTTCTTGTTGACTTCACAGATATTCAATATTAGACATTATTACCCTCCCATGCCAAGTATCCACCTTTTTACTTTTCTTTAGTTATCACAAGCCAACAAAACAGGAAACCGCAGTAAGCATTCCGCATACGTTAAAATAATAAAACGACCGGAAAATCATACCTCACATAATTAACTCTGGCTCTCAAATTTTGCTCTTTAGTCCAAATATAAAATCAGTTTCGGTATCAAGGGGAATATAATCAAGTGGAAAGCAAAGAAAAACATTTATTTTTACACATATTTATTCAATTTAGTTTAAAATTTAAATATTCCCATTTTTAATCATGCTCTAATGAAAACATAAACAACAGGCTTCCTATTATTCTATTTTTTTGTGGACTTCACATATAGTCAATACCAGACATTATTAACCTCGCATGCTAAGTATGCAGCTTTTTACATTGCTTTTGTTATCAGAAGCCATCAAACCAGGAAAGAACACTCAGTAGTCCGCATACGTTAAAACGGAAAACGAACGAAAAATCCTACCTCACATCATTAGCTCTGGCTCTCAAATTTTGCTCTTCAGTCAAAATATAATATAATTTTCGGTATCAAGGGGAATATAATCAAGTGGAAAGCAAAGAAAAACATTTATTTTTACACATATTTTTTCAATTTAGTTTAAAATTTAAATATTCTCATTTTTAATCATGCTCAAATGAAAACATGACTACAGACTTTCTATTATTCAATTTCTTTTTGACTTCACATATAGTCAATACCAGACATTTATAACCTCGCACGCTAAGTTCCAGCTTTCCACATTGCTTTTGTTATCAAAAGCCAACAAAACAGAAAACTATACTCAGCAGTCCGCATACGTTAAAATGGAAAACGACCGAAAAATACTACCTCACATCATTAGCTCTGGCTCTCAAATTTTTCACTTCAGTCAAAATATAATATCATTTTCGGTATCAAGGAGAATTAATCAAGCGGAAAAGCAATGAAAAACACACTTTTTTTACACATATTTATTCAATTTAATTTAAAATTTAAATATTCATATTTTTAATCATGCTCTAGTAAAAACATAAACAACAGGCTTCCTATAATTCTATTTCTTGTTGACTTCACATATAGCCAATATAAGACATTATTAATCTCGCATGCCAAGTATCCATTTTTTTACTATTGATTTAGTTATCAGAATGCAAAAAAACAGGTAACCACTCTCAGCAGTTCAGATATATTAAAATGAAAAACGACCGCAAAATCATATACCACATAATTAGCTCTGGCTCTCAAATTTTGCTCTCCAGACAGAATATAATATCATTTTCGGTATCAAGGAGAATCAATCAGGCGGAAAAGCAATGAAAAACACATTTATTTTTACACATATTTATTCAATTTAATTTAAAATTGAAATATTCCAATTTTTAATCATGCTCTAGTAAAAACATAAACAACAGGCTTCCTATTATTCTATTTCTTGTTGACTTCACATATAGTCAATACCAAACATTATTAACCTCGCGTGCTAAGTATCCAGCTTTCCACATTGCTTTTCTTATCAGAAGCCAAAAAAAAAACAAGAAACCATACTCAGCAGTCCGCATACGCTAAAATGCAAAACGACCGAAAATTCATACCTCACATCATTAACTCTACCTCTCAAATTTTGCTCTTCAGTCAAAATATAACATCATTTTCGGTATCAAGGGGAATCAATCAAACGAAAAGCAATAAAAAACACATTTATTATTACACATATTTATTCAATTTAATTTAAAATTTAAATATTCCAATTTTTAATCATGCTCTTACAAAAACATAAACAACAGGCTTTCTATTATTTCATTTCTTGTTGACTTCACATATAGTCAATATCAGACATTATTAACCTCGCATGCCAAATATCCAGCTTTTTACTTTGCTTTAGTTATCAGAAGCCAGAAAAACACGAAACCACACACAACAGTCCGCATACGTTAACATGAAAAACGAAAGGAAAATCATACCTCACATAATTAACTCTGGCTCTCCAATTTCGCTCTTTAGTCCAAATATAAAATCAGTTTCGGTATCAAGGAGAATTAATCAAGTGGAAAAGCAAAGAATAACACATTTATTATTACACATATTTATTGAATTTAATTTAAAATTTAAATATTCCAATTTTTAATCATGCTATAATTAAAAAATAAACCACAGGCTTTCTGTTATTCCATTTCTTGTTGACTTCAAAGATATTCAATATTAAACATTATTACCCTCGCATGCCACGTATCCAGCTTTTTACTTTTCTTTAGTTATCACAAGCCAACAAAACAGGAAATCACAGTAAGAAATCCGCATACGTTAACATGAAAAACGAAAGGAAAATCATACCTCACATAATTAACTCTGGCTCTCAAATTTCGCTCTTTAGTCCAAATATAAAATCAGTTTCGGTATCAAGGAGAATTAATCAAGTGGAAAAGCAAAGAATAACACATTTATTATTACACATATTTATTCAATTTAATTTAAAATTTAAATATTCCAATTTTTAATCATGCTATAATTAAAAAATAAACTACAAGCTTTCTATCATTCCATTTCTTGTTGACTTTACATATAGTCAATATTAGATATTATTAACCTCGTATGCCAATTATCCATCTTTTCATATTGCTTTAGTTATCAGAATGCAACGAAACATGATACCACTCTCAGCAGTTCAGATATGTTAAAATAAAAAACGACCGCAAAATCATACAGCACATAATTAGCTCTGGCTCTCAAATTTTCCTCTCCAGACCAAATATAAAATAGTTTCGGTATCAAGGAGAATCAATCAAGCGGAAAAGAAAAGAAAAACACATTTATTAATACACATATTTATTCAATTTAATTTAAAAATAAAGTATTCCAATTTTTGATCATGCTCTTACAAAATCATAAAGTACAGGCTTTTTATTATTCTATTTCTTATTGACTTTACATATAGTCAATACCAGACATTAGTAACTTCGCGTGCTAAGTATCCAGCTTTCCACATTGCTTTTGTTATCAGAAGCCAACAAAACAGGAAACCATACTCAGCAGTCTGCATACGTTAAAATAAAAAAACGACCGGAAAATCATACCTCACATAATTAAATCTGGCTCTCAAATTTGGCTCTTCAGTCAAAATATAAAATCAGTTTCGGTATCAAGGAAAATTAATCAAGCGGAAACGTAATGATAAACACATTTATTTTTACACATATTTATTCAATTTAATTTAAAATTTATATATTCCAATTTATAATCATGCTCTAATAAAAACATAACTACAGGCTTTCTATTAACCCATTTCTTATTGACTTCACATATAGTCAAAACCAGACATTAATAACCTCGCATGCTAAGTATCCAGCTTTCGACATTGCTTTTGTTATCAGAAGCCAACAAAACAGGAATCCATACTCAGCAGTCCGCATACGTTAAAATGGAAAACGACCGAAAAATCCTCCCTCACATAATTAAATCTGGCTCTCAAATTTTGCTCTTCAGTCAAAATATAATATTATTTTCGGTATCAAGGAGAATCAATCAAGCGGAAAAGCAATGAAAAACACATTTATTTTTACACATATTTATTCAATTTAATTTAAAATTTAAATATTCTAATTTTTAATCATGCTCAAAGAAAAACATAAACAACAGGCTTCCTATTATTCTATTTCTTTTTGACTTCACATATAGTCAATACCAGACATTATTAACCTCGCATGCTAAGTATCCAGCTTTCCACATTGCTTTTGTTATCAGAAGGCAACAAAACAAGATAACATACTCAGCAGTCCGCTTACGCTAAACTGGAAAACGACCGAAAAATCATACCTCACGTCATTAGCTCTGCCTCTCAAATTTTGCTCTTCAGTCAAAATATAATATTATTTTCGGTATCAAGGAGAATCAATCAAGCGGAAAAGCAAAGAAAAACACATTTATTATTACACATATTTATTTAATTTATTTTAAAATTTAAATAATCTAATTTTTGATCAAGCTCTAATTAAAATATAAACTACAGGCTTTCTATTATTCCATTTCTTGTTGACTTCACATATAGTCAATATCAGACATTATTAACCTCGCATGCCAAGTATCCAGCTTATTACTTTGCTTTAAATATCAGAAGCCAGAAAAACACGAAACCACACCCAACAGTCCGCATACGTTAAAATGAAAACCGACCGGAAAATCATACCTCACATAATTAACTCTGGCTCTCAAATTTTGCTCTTTAGTCCAAATATAAAATCAGTTTCGGTATCAAGGAGAATTAATCAAGTAGAAAAGCGAAGAATAACAAATTTATTATTACACATATTTATTCAATTTAATTTAAAATTTAAATATTCCAATTTTTAATCATGCTATAATTGAAAAATAAACTACAGGCTTTCTATTATTCCATTTTTTGTTGACTTTACAGATATTCAATATTAGGCATTATTACACTAGCATTCCAAATATCCAGCTTTTTACTTTTTTTAGTTTTCACAAGCCAACAAAACAGGAAACCACAGTAAGCAGTCCGCATACGTTAAAATGAAAAACGACCGGAAAACCATACCTCACATAATTAACTCTGACTCTCAAATTTGGCTCTTCAGTCAAAATATAAAATCAGTTTCGGTATCAAGGAAAATAAATCAAGCGGAAACGCAATGAAAAACATTTATTTTTACACATATTTATTCATTTTAATTTAAGATTTATATATTCCAAATTTTAATTATGCTCTAATGAAAACATTACTACAGGCTTTCTATTAATCCATTTCTTATTGACTTCACATATAGTCAATACCAGACATTATTAACCTCGCATGATAAGTATCCAGCTTTCCACATCGCTTTTGTTATCAGAAGCCAACAAAACAGGAAACCATACTCATCAGTCCGCATACGTTAAAATGGAAAACGACCGAAAAATCATACCTTACATCATTAGCTCTGGCTCTCAAATTTTGCTCTTCAGTCAAAATATAACATCATTTTCGGCATCAAGGAGAATCAACCAAACGGAAAAGCAATGAAAAATACATTTATTATTACACATATTTATTTAATTTATTTTAAAATTTAAATATTCTAATTTTTGATCAAGCTCTAATTAAAACATAAACTACAGGCTTTCTGTCATTCCATTTCTTGTTGATTCCACATATAGTCAATATAAGACATTATTAACCTCGCATGCCAAGTATCCATTTTTTTTACTTTGCTCTAGTTATCAGAATGCAACAAAACAGGTAACCACTCTCAGCAGTTCAGATATATTAAAATGAAAAACGACCGAAAAATCATACAGCACATAATTAGCTCTGGCTCTCACATTTTCATCTCCAGACCAAATATAAAATCGATTTCGGTATCAAAAAGAATCAATCAAGCGGAAAACCAAAGAAAAACACATTTATTATTACACATATTTATTCAATTTAATTAAAACTTTAAATATTCCAATTTTTAATCATTCTCTTACAAAAACATAAACAACAGGCTTTCTATTTTTCCATTTCTTGTTGACTTCACATATAGTGAATATCAGACATTATTAACCTCGCATGCCAAGTATCCAGCTTTTTACTTTGCTTTAGTTATCAGAAGCCTGAAAAACACGAAACCACACCCAACAGTCCGCATACGCTAAAATGAAAAACGAAAGGAAAATCACACCTCACATAATTAACTCTGGCTCTCAAATTTCGCTCTTTAGTCCAAATATAAAATCAGTTTCGGTATCAAGGAGAATTAACCAAGTGGAAAAGCAAAGAATAACACATTTATTTTTACACATATTTATTTACTTTATTTTAAAATTTAATTATTCCAATTTTTAATAATGCCTTTACAAAAACATAAACTACAGGCTTTTTTTAATTCCATTTCTTGTTGACTTCACAGATATTCAATATTAGACATAAAAACCCTCGCATGCCAAGTATCCAGCTTTTTACTTTTCTTTAGTTATCACAAGCCAACAAAACAGGAAACCACAGTAAGCAGTCCGCATACGTTAAAATTAAAAACGACCGGAAAACCATACCTCAGATAATTAACTCTGGCTCTCTAATTTTGCTCTTCACTGAAAATATAATATCATTTTCGGTATCAAGGAGAACGAATCAAGCGGAACGCAATGAAAAACACATTTATTATTACACACATTTATTCAATTTAATTTAAAATTTAAATATTCCAATTTTTTTTCATGCTCTAATTAAAACATAAACTACAGGCTTTCTATCATTCCATTTCTTGTTGACTTCACATATAGTCAATATTAGATATTATTAACCTCGTATGCCAAATATCCAGCTTTTTACTTTGCTTTAGTTATCACAAGCCAACAAAACAGGAAACCACAGTAAGCAGTCCGCATACGTTAGAATGAAAAACGACCGGAAGATCATACCTCACATAATTAACTCTGGCTCTCAAATTTCGCTCTTTACTCCAAATATAAAACCAGTTTCCGTATTAAGGGGAATTAATCAAGTTGAAAGCAAAGAAAAACACATTTATTATTACACATATTTATTTAATTTATTTTAAAATTTAAATATTCTAATTTTTGATCAAGCTCTAAATAAAACATAAACTACAGGCTTTCTATCATTCCATTTCTTGTTGACTTTACATATAGTCAATATCAGACATTATTAACCTCGCATGCCAAGTATCCATTTTTTTTACTTTGCTCTAGTTATCAGGATGCAACGAAACAGGATACCACTCTCAGCAGTTCAGATACGTTGAAATGAAAAACGACCGCAAAATCATACACCACATAATTACCTCTGGCTCTCAAATTTTCCTCTCCAGACCAAATATAAAATCAGTTTCGGTATCAAGGAGAATCAATCAAGCGGAAAAGCAAAGAAAAACACATTTATTATTACACATATTTATTCAATCTATTTTAAAATTTAAGTATTCCGATTTTTAATCATGCTCTTACAAAAACATAAACTACAGGCTTTCTATCATTCCATTTCTTGTTGACTTCACTTATAGTCAATATTAGATATTATTAACCTCGTATGCCAATTATCCAGCTTTTCATATTGTTTTAGTTACCAGAAGGAAACAAAACAGGAAACCACTCTCAGCATACGTTAAAATGAAAAAGGAACGGAAAATCATACCTCACATAATTAACTCTGGCTCTCAAATTTCGCTCTTTAGTCCAAATATAAAATCAGGTTCGGTATCAAGGAGAATTAATCAAGTGGAAAAGCAAAGAATAAAACATTTATTTTTACACATATTTATTCAATTTAATTTAAAATTTAAATATTCTAATTTTTAATCATGCTCTAATGAAAACATAACTACAGGCTTTCTATTAATCCATTTCTTATTGACTTCACATATAGTCAATACCAGACATTAATAACCTCGCATGATAAGTATCCAGCTTTCCACATTGCTTTTGTTATCAGAAGCCAACAAAACAGGAAACCATACTCATCAGTCCGCATACGTTAAAATGGAAAACGACCGAAAAATCATACCTCACATCATTAGCTCTGGCTCTCAAATTTTGCTCTTCAGTCAAAATATAACATCATTTTCGGTATCAAGAAGAATCAATCAAACGGAAAAGCAATGAAAAACTTATTTATTATTACACATATTTATTTTATTTATTTTAAAATTTAAATATTCTAATTTTTGATCAAGCTCTAATTAAAACATAAACTACAGCCTTTCTATCATTCCATTTTTTGTTGACAGAAAAACACATTTATTTTTACACATATTTATTTAGTTTATTTTAAAACTTAGATATTCCAATTTTTAATCATGTTCTTACAAAAACATAAACTACAGGCTTTCTATTATTCCATTTCTTGTTGACTTCACAGATATTCAATATTAGACATTAAAACCTTCGCATGACAAGTATCCAGCTTTTTACTTTTCTTTAGCTATCACAAGCCAAAAAAACAGGTAACCACAGTAAGCAGTCCGCATACGTTAAAATTAAAAACGACCCGAAAACCATACCTCACATAATTAACTGTGGCTCTCTAATTTTGCTCTTCACTGAAAATATAATATCATTTTCGGTATCAACGAGAATTAATCAAGTGGAAAAGCAATGAAAAACACATTTATTATTACACACATTTATTCAATTTAATTTAAAATTTAAATATTCCAATTTTTTTTCATGCTCTAATTAAAACAAACTACAGGCTTTCTATCATTCCATTTCTTGTTGATTTCACATACAGTCAATATTAGATATTATTAACCTCGTATGCCAAATATCCAGCTTTTCATATTGTTTTAGTTATCAGAAGGAAACAAAACAGGAAACCACTCTCAGCATACGTTAAAATGAAAAAGGAACTTAAAATCATACCTCACATAATTAGCTCTGGCTCTCAAATTTTGCTCTTCAGTCAAATAACAATATCATTTTCGGTATCAAGGAGAATTAATCAAGTGGAAAAGCAAAGAAAAACACATTTGTTATTAAACATATTTATTTAGTTTATTTTAAAATTTAAATATTCCAATTTTTAATCATGATCTTACAAAAACATAAACTACAAGCTTTCTATTATTCCATTTCTTGTTGACTTTACATATAGTCAATATCAGACATTATTAACCTCGCATGCCAAGTATCCATTTTTTTACTTTGCTCTAGTTATCAGAATGCAACGAAACAGGATACCACTCTCAACAGTTCAGATACGTTAAAATGAAAAACGACCGCAAAATCATACACCACATAATTACCTCTGGCTCTCAAATTTTGCTCTTCAGTCAAATAACAATATCATTTTCGGTATCAAGGAGAATTAATCAAGTGGAAAAGAAAGAAAAACACATTTATTATTAAACATAATTATTTAGTTTATTTTAAAATTTAAATATTCCAATTTTTAATCATGCTCTAGTAAAACTATAAACAACAGGCTTTCTATTATTCCATTTCTTGTTGACTTCACATATAGTCAATATCAGACATTATTAACCTCGCATGCCAAGTATCCAGCTTTATACTCTGCTTTAGTTATCAGAAGCCAGAAAAACACGAAACCACACACAACATTCCGCATACGTTAAAATGAAAAACGAAAGGAAAATCATAACTCACATAATTAACTCTGGCTCTCAAATTTCGCTCTTTAGTCCAAACATAAAATCAGTTTCGGTATCAAGGAGAATTAATCAAGTGGAAAAGCAAAGAATAACACATTTATTATT
Organism: Thermobia domestica; assembly: GCF_964235325.1. NCBI lineage: Eukaryota > Metazoa > Arthropoda > Insecta > Zygentoma > Lepismatidae > Thermobia > Thermobia domestica. The sequence goes on along the minus strand of NW_027656096.1, from coordinate 104,073 downwards.
ACACATATTTATATAATTTAATTTAAAATTTAATATTCCAATGTTCAATCATGCTATAATTAAAAAATAAACTACAGGCTTTCTATTATTCCATTTCTTGTTGACTTCACAGATATTCAATATTAGACATTATTACTCTCCCATGCCAAGGATCCAGCTTTTTATTTTCTTTAGTTATCACAAGCCAACAAAACAGGAAACCACAGTAAGCAGTCCGCATACGTTAAAATGAAAAACGACCGGAAAATCATACCTCACATAATTAACTCTGGCTCTCAAATTTTACTCTTTAGTCCAATTATAAAATCAGTTTCGGTATCAAGGGGAATATAATCAAGTGGAATTCAAAGAAAAACATTTATTTTTACACATATTTATTCAATTTAGTTTAAAATTTAAATATTCCAATTTTTAATCATGCTCTAATGAAAACATAAAGAACAGGCTTCCTATTATTCTATTTCTTGTTGACTTCACATATAGTCAATACCAGACATTATTAACCTCGCATGCTAAGTATGCAGCTTTTCACATTGCTTTTGTTATCAGAAGCCATCAAAACAGGAAAGCACACTCAGTAGTCCGCATACGCTAAAATGGAAAACGGCCGAAAAAACCTACCTCACATCATTATCTCTGGCTCTCAAATTTTGCTCTTCAGTCAAAATATAATATCATTTTCGGTATCAAGGAGAATCAATCAAGCGGAAAAGCAATGAAAAACACATATAATTTATACATATTTATTCAATTTAATTTAAAATTTAAATATTCCAATTTTTAATCACGCTCTAGTAAAAACATAAACAACAGGCTTCCTATTATTCTATTTCTTGTTGACTTCACATATAGTCAATACCAGACATTATTAACTTCGCATGCTAAGTATCCACCTTTCCACATTGCTTTTGTTATCAGAAGCCAACAAAACAAAAAAACATACTCAGCAGTCAGCATACGCTAAAATGTAAAACGACCGAAAAATCATACCTCACATCATTAGCTCTGGCTCTCAAATTTTGATCTTCAGTCAAAATATAACATCATTTTCGGTACCAAGGGGAATGAATCAAACGGAAAAGCAATGAAAAACACATTTATTGTTACACATATTTATTTAATTTATTTTAAAAGTTAAATATTCTAATTTTTGATCAAGCTCTAATTAAAAAATAAACTACAGGCTTTCTATTATTCCATTTCTTGTTGACTTCACATATAGTCAATATCAGACCTTATAAACCTCGCATGCCAAGTATCCAGGTTTTTACTTTGCTCAAGTTATCAGAAGCCAACTAAACAGGAAAGCACACTCAGCAGTCCGCATACGTTAAAACAAAAAACGACCCGAAAATCATACCTCACATAATAAACTCTGGCTCTCAAATTTAGCTCTTCAGTCAAAATATAAAATCAGTTTCGGTATCAAGGAAAATCAATCAAGCGGAAACGCAATGAAAAACACATTTATTTTTACACATATTTTTTCAATTTAATTTAAAATTTATATATTCCAATTTTTAATCATGCTCTAATGAAAACATAAATACAGGCTTTCTATTAATCCATTTCTTATTGACTTCACATATAGTCAATACCAGACATTATTAACTTCGCATGCTAAGTATCCAGCTTTCCACATTGTTTTGTTATCAGAAGCCAACAAAACAAGAAACCATACTCAGCAGTCCGCATACGCTAGAATCGAAAACGACCGAAAAATCATACCTCACATCATTAGCTCTGGCTCTCAAATTTTGCTCTTCAGTCAAAATATAAAATCAGTTTCGGTATCAAGGAAAATCAATCAAACGGAAAAGCAATGAAAAACACATTTATTATTACACATATTTATTTAATTTATTTTAAAATTTAAATATTCTAATTTTTGATCAAGCTCTAATTAAAACATAAACTACAGGCTTTTTATCATTCCATTTCTTGTTGACTTCACATATAGTCAATATCAGACATTATTAACTTCGCATGCCAAGTATCCATTTTTTTACTTTGCTCTAGTTATCAGAATGCAACAAAAAAGTAAACACTCTCAGCATTTCAGATATATTAAAATTGAAAAACGACCGCAAAACCAGACACCACTTAAGTAGCTCTGGCTCTCAAATTTTCCTCTCCAGACCAAATATAAAATCAGTTTCGGTATCAAAAAGAATCAATCAAGCGGAAAAGCAAAGAAAAACACATTTATTATTACACATATTTATTCAATTTAATTTAAAATTTAAATATTCCAATTTTTAATCATGCTCTTACAAAAACATAAACAACAGGCTTTCTATTATTCCATTTCTTGTTGACTTCACATATAGTCAATATCAGACATTATTAACCTCGCATGCCAAGTATCCAGCTTGTTTCTTTGTTTTATTTTTCAGAAGCCAGAAAAACACGAAACCACACCCAACAGTCCGCATACGTTAAAACGAAAAACGAAAGGAAAATCATACCTCACATAATTAACTCTGGCTCTCAAATTTAACTCTTTAGTCCAAATATAAAATCAGTTTCGGTATCAAGGAGAATTAATCAAGTGGAAAAGCAAAGAATAACACATTTATTATTACACATATTTATTCAATTTAATTTAAAATTTAAATATTCCAATTTTTAATCATGCTATAATTAAAAAATAAACTACAGGCTTTCTATTATTCCATTTCTTGTTGACCTCAGAGATATTCAATATTAGACATTATTACCCTCGCATGCCAAGTATCCAGCTTTTTACTTTTCTTTAGTTATCACAAGCCAACAAAACAGGAAACCACAGTAAGCAGTCCGCATACGTTAAAATGAAAAACGACCGGAAAATCATACCTCACATAATTAACTATGGCTCTCAAATTTTGCTCTTTATTCCAAATATAAAATCAGTTTCGGTATCAAGGGGTATATAATCAAGTGGAAAGCAAAGAAAAACATTTATTTTTACACATATTTTTTCAATTTAGTTTAAAATTTAAATATTCTCATTTTTAATCATGCTCTAATGAAAACATGACTACAGGCTTTCTATTATTCAATTTCTTTTTGACTTCACATATAGTCAATATCAGACATTATTAACCTCGCGTGCTAAGTATGCAGCTTTTCACATTGCTTTTGTTATCAGAAGCCATCAAAACAGGAATGCACACTCAGCACTCCGCATACGTTAAAATGAAAAACGACCGGAAAATCATACCTCACATAATTAATTCTGGCTCTCAAATTTGGCTCTTCAGTCAAAATATAAAATCAGTTTCGGTATCAAGGAAAATCACTCAAGCGGAAACGCAATGAAAAACACATTTAGTTTTACACATATTTAATCAATTTAATTTAAAATTTAAATATTGCAATTTTTAATCATGCTATAATTAAAAAATAAACTACAGGCTTTCTATTATTCCATTTCTTGTTGACTTCACATATAGACAATATCAGACATTATTAACTTCGCATGCCAAGTATCCATTTTTTTACTTTGCTCTACTTATCAGAATGCAACAAAAAAGGTAACCACTCTCAGCAGTTCAGATATATTAAAATAAAAAACGACTGCAAAATCATACACCACATAATTACCTCTGGCTCTCAAATTTTGCTCTTTAGTCCAAATATAAAATCAGTTTCGGTATGAAGGGGAATATAGTCAAGTGGAAAGCAAAGAAAAACATTTATTTTTACACATAGTTTTTCAATTTAGTTTAAAATTTAAATATTCTCATTTTTAATCATGCTTTAATGAAAACATGACTACAGTCTTTCTATTATTCAATTTCATTTTGACTTCACATATAGTCAATATCAGACATTATTAACCTCGCATTCTAAGTATGCAGCTTTTCACATTGCTTTTTTTATTAGAAGCCATCAAAACAGGAAAGCACACTCAGCAGTCCGCATACGTTAAAATGAAAAACGACCGGAAAATCATACCTCACATAATTAACTCTGGCTCTCAAATTTTGCTCTTTAGTCTAAATATAAAATCAGTTTCGGTATCAAGGGGAATATAATCAAGTGGAAAGCAAAGAAAAACATTTATTTTTACACATATTTTTTCAATTTAGTTTAAAATTTAAATATTCCCCTTTTTAATCATGCTCTAATGAAAACATAAACAACACGCTTCCTATTATTCTATTTTTTGTTGACTTCACATATAGTCAATACCAGACATAATTAACCTCGCATTCTAAGTATTCACCTTTCCACATTGCTTTTGTTATCAGAAGCAAACAAAACAAGAAACCATACTCAGCAGTCCGCATACGCAAAAATGGAAAAGACCGAAAAATCATACCTCACATCATTAGCTCTGGCTCTCAAATTTTGCTCTTCAGTAAAAATATAACATCATTTTCGGTATCAAGGGGAATTAATCAAACGGAAAAGCAATGAAAAACACATTTATTATTACACATATTTATTTAATTTATTTTAAAATTTAAATATTCTAATTTTTGATCAAGCTCTAATTAAAACATAAACTACAGGCTTTTTATCATTCCATTTCTTGTTGACTTCACATATAGTCAATATCAGACATTATTAACCTCGCATGCCAAGTATCCATTTTTTTACATTGCTCTAGTTATCAGAATGCAACAAAACAGGTAACCACTCTCAGCAGTTCAGATATATTAAAATGAAAAACGACCGGAAAATCATACACCACATAATTACCTCTGGCTCTCAAATTTTCCTCTCCAGACCAAATATAAAATGAGTTTCGGTATCAAAAAGAATCAATAAAGCGGTAAAGCAAAGAAAAACACATTTATTATTACACATATTTATTCAATTTAATTTAAAATTTAAATATTCCAATTTTTAATCAAGCTCTTACAAAAACATGAACAGGCTTTCTATTATTCCATTTCTTGTTGACTTCACATATAGTCAATATCAGACATTACTAACCTCGCATGCCAAGTATCCAGCTTTATACTTTGTTTTAGTTATAAGAAGCCAGAAAAACACGAAACCACACAAAACAGTCCGCATACATTAAAATAAAAAACGAAAGGAAAATCATACCTCACATAATTAACTCTGGCTCTCAAATTTTGCTCTTTAGTCCAAATATAAAATCAGTTTCGGTATCAAGGGGAATATAATCAAGTGGAAAGCAAAGAAAAACATTTATTTTTACACATATTTATTCAATTTAGTTTAAAATTTAAATATTCCCATTTTTAATCATGCTCTAATGAAAACATAAACAACAGGCTTCCTATTATTCTATTTTTTTGTGGACTTCACATATAGTCAATACCAGACATTATTAACCTCGCATGCTAAGTATGCAGCTTTTTACATTGCTTTTGTTATCAGAAGCCATCAAACCAGGAAAGAACACTCAGTAGTCCGCATACGTTAAAATGGAAAACGAACGAAAAATCCTACCTCACATCATTAGCTCTGGCTCTCAAATTTTGCTCTTCAGTCAAAATATAATATAATTTTCGGTATCAAGGGGAATATAATCAAGTGGAAAGCAAAGAAAAACATTTATTTTTACACATATTTTTTCAATTTAGTTTAAAATTTAAATATTCTCATTTTTAATCATGCTCAAATGAAAACATGACTACAGGCTTTCTATTATTCAATTTCTTTTTGGCTTCACATATAGTCAATACCAGACATTTATAACCTCGCACGCTAAGTTCCAGCTTTCCACATTGCTTTTGTTATCAAAAGCCAACAAAACAGAAAACTATACTCAGCAGTCCGCATACGTTAAAATGGAAAACGACCGAAAAATACTACCTCACATCATTAGCTCTGGCTCTCAAATTTTTCACTTCAGTCAAAATATAATATCATTTTCGGTATCAAGGAGAATTAATCAAGCGGAAAAGCAATGAAAAACACACTTATTTTTACACATATTTATTCAATTTAATTTAAAATTTAAATATTCATATTTTTAATCATGCTCTAGTAAAAACATAAACAACAGGCTTCCTATAATTCTATTTCTTGTTGACTTCACATATAGCCAATATAAGACATTATTAATCTCGCATGCCAAGTATCCATTTTTTTACTATTGATTTAGTTATCAGAATGCAACAAAACAGGTAACCACTCTCAGCAGTTCAAATATATTAAAATGAAAAACGACCGCAAAATCATATACCACATAACTAGCTCTGGCTCTCAAATTTTGCTCTCCAGACAAAATATAATATCATTTTCGGTATCAAGGAGAATCAATCAAGCGGAAAAGCAATGAAAAACACATTTATTTTTACACATATTTATTCAATTTAATTTAACATTTATATATTCCAATTTTTAATCATGCTCTAGTAAAAACATAAACAACAGGCTTCCTATTATTCTATTTCTTGTTGACTTCACATACAGTCAATACCAAACATTATTAACCTCGCATGCTAAGTATCCAGCTTTCCACATTGCTTTTCTTATCAGAAGCCAAAAAAAACAAGAAACCATACTCAGCAGTCCGCATACGCTAAAATGCAAAACGACCGAAAATTCATACCTCACATCATTAACTCTACCTCTCAAATTTTGCTCTTCAGTCAAAATATAACATCATTTTCGGTATCAAGGGGAATCAATCAAACGAAAAAGCAATAAAAAACACATTTATTATTACACATATTTATTCAATTTAATTTAAAATTTAAATATTCCAATTTTTAATCATGCTCTTACAAAAACATAAACAACAGGCTTTCTATTATTTCATTTCTTGTTGACTTCACATATAGTCAATATCAGACATTATTAACCTCGCATGCCAAATATCCAGCTTTTTACTTTGCTTTAGTTATCAGAAGCCAGAAAAACACGAAACCACACACAACAGTCCGCATACGTTAACATGAAAAACGAAAGGAAAATCATACCTCACACAATTAACTCTGGCTCTCCAATTTCGCTCTTTAGTCCAAATATAAAATCAGTTTCGGTATCAAGGAGAATTAATCAAGTGGAAAAGCAAAGAATAACACATTTATTATTACACATATTTATTGAATTTAATTTAAAATTTAAATATTCCAATTTTTAATCATGCTATAATTAAAAAATAAACTACAGGCTTTATGTTATTCCATTTCTTGTTGACTTCAAAGATATTCAATATTAAACATTATTACCCTCGCATGCCACGTATCCAGCTTTTTACTTTTCTTTAGTTATCACAAGCCAACAAAACAGGAAATCACAGTAAGAAATCCGCATACGTTAACATGAAAAACGAAAGGAAAATCATACCTCACATAATTAACTCTGGCTCTCAAATTTCGCTCTTTAGTCCAAATATAAAATCAGTTTCGGTATCAAGGAGAATTAATCAAGTGGAAAAGCAAAGAATAACACATTTATTATTACACATATTTATTCAATTTAATTTAAAATTTAAATATTCCAATTTTTAATCATGCTATAATTAAAAAATAAACTACAAGCTTTCTATCATTCCATTTCTTGTTGACTTTACATATAGTCAATATTAGATATTATTAACCTCCTATGCCAATTATCCATCTTTTCATATTGCTTTAGTTATTAGAAGGAAACAAAACAGGAAACCACTCGCAGCATACGTTAAAATGAAAAAGAAAAGGAAAATCATACCTCACATAATTAGCTCTGGCTCTCAAATTTTGCTCTTCAGTCAAATAACAATATCATTTTCGGTATCAAGGAGAACCAATCAAGCGGAAAAGCAAAGAAAAACACATTTATTATTACACATATTTAATCAATTTAATTTAAAATTTAAATATTCTAATTTTTAATCATGCTCTAATGAAAACATGACTACAGGCTTTCTATTATTCCATTTCTTGTTGATTTCACACATAGTCAATATCAGACATTATTAACTACGCACACCAAGTATCCAACTTTTCACATTGCTTAATTATCAGAATGCAGCAAAACAGGAAACCACACTCAACAGTCTCCATACGTTAAAATGAAAAACCACCGAAAAATCATAATTCACATAATTAACACTGGTTCTCAAATTTCGCTCTTTATTACAAAAATAAAATCAGTTTCGGTATCAAGGAGAATTAATCAAATTTAAAAGCAAAGAATAATACATTTATTATTATACATATTTATTCAATTTAATTTAAAATTTAAATATTCCAATTTTTAGTCATGCAATAATTCTAAAATAAACTACAAGCTTTCTATTATTCCATTTCTTGTTGACTTCACAGATATTCAATATTGGACATTATTACCCTCGCATGCCAAGTATCAAGCTTTTTACTTTTCTTTAGTTATCACAAGCCAACAAAACAGGAAACCACAGTAAGCAGTCCGCATACGTTAAAATGAAAAACGACAGGAAAATCATACCTCACATAATTAACTCTGGCTCTCAAATTTCGCTCTTTCGTCCAAAAATAAAATCAATTTCGCTATCAAGGGGAATTAATCAAGTGGAAAGCAAACAAAAACACATTTATTTTTACACATATTTATTCAATTTAGTTTAAAATTTAAATATTCCAATTTTTAATCATGCTATAATTAAAAAATAAACTACAGGCTTTCTATTATTCCATTTCTTGTTGACTTCACAGATATTCAATATTAGACATTATTACCCTCGCATGCCAAGTATCAAGCTTTTTACTTTTCTTTAGTTATCACAAGCCAACAAAACAGGAAACCACAATAAGCGGTCTGCATACGTTAAAATGAAAAACGACCGGAAAATCATACCTCACGTAATTAACTCTGGCTCACAAATTTTGCTCTTTAGTAGAAATAAAAAATCAGTTTCGGTATCCAGGAGAATATAATCAAGTGGAAAGCAAAGAAAAACATTTATTTTTACACATATTTATTCAATTTAGTTTAAAATTTAAATATTCCAATTTTTAATCATGCTCTAATGAAAACATGACTACAGGCTTTCTATTATTCAATTTCTTTTTGACTTCACATATAGTCAATATCAGACATTATTAACCTCGCATGCTAAGTATGCAGCTTTTCACATTGCTTTTGTTATCAGAAGCCATCAAAACAGAAAACCACACTCAGCAGTCCGCATACGTTAAAATGAAAAACGACCGGAAAATCATACCTCACATAATCAACTCTGGCTCTCAAATTTTGTTCTTCAGTCAAAATATAAAATCATTTTCGGTATCAAGGAGAATGAATCAAGCGGAAAAGCAAAGAAAAACACATTTATTATTACACACATATATTCAATTTAATTAAAAATTTTAATATTCCAATTTTTTATCATGCTCTAATTAAAACATAAACTACAAGCTTTCTATCATTCCATTTCTTGTTGACTTCACATATAGTCAATATTAGATATTATTAACCTCGATTCCCAATTATCCATCTTTTCATATTGCTTTTGTTATCAGAAGGAAACAAAACAGGAAACCACTCGCAGCATACGTTAAAATGAAAAAGGAACGGAAAATCATACCTCACATAATTAGCTTTGGCTTTCAAATTTTGCTCTTCAGTCAAATAACAATATCATATTCGGTATCAAGGAGAACCAATCAAGCGGAAAAGCAAAGAAAAACACATTTATTATTACACATATTTAATCATTTTAATTTAAAATTTAAATATTCTAATTTTTAATCATGCTCTAATGAAAACATGACTACAGGCTTTCTATTATTCCATTTCTTGTTGACTTCAAACATAGTCAATATCAGACATTATTAACTACGCACACCAAGTATCCAGCTTTTCACATTGCTTAATTATCAGAATGCAGCAAAACAGGAAACCACACTCAACAGTCTCCATACGTTCAAATGAAAAACCACCGAAAAATCATAATTCACATAATTAACACTGGATCTCAAATTTCGCTCTTTATTCCAAATATAAAATCAGTTTCGGTATCAAGGAGAACTAATCAAATTTAAAAGCAAAGAATAATACATTTATTATTACACATATTTATTCAACTTAATTTAAAATTTAAATATTCCAATTTTTAATCATGCAATAATTAAAAAATAAACTACAGGCTTTCTATTATTCCATTTCTTGTTGACTTCACAGATATTCAATATTAGACATTATTACCCTCGCATGACAAGTATCCAGCTTTTTACTTCTCTTTAGTTATTACAAGCCAACAAAACAAGAAATCACAGTAAGCAATCCGCATACGTTAAAATGAAAAACGACAGGAAAAATCATACCTCACATAATTAACTCTGGCTCTCAAATTTCGCTCTTTAGTCCCAATATAAAATCAGTATCGGTATCAAAGGGAATCATTCAAGTCGAAATGCAAAGAAAAACACATTTATTTTTACACATATTTATTCAAATAAATTTAAAATTTAAATATTCCAAATTTTAATCATGCTCTAATGAAAACATGACTACAGGCTTTTTATTATTCAATTTCTTGTTGACTTCACATATAGTCAATATCACACATTATTAACCTCGCATGCCAAGTATCCAGCTTTTCACATTGCTTTTGTTATCAGAAGCCAACAAAACAGGAAAGCACACTCAGCAGTCCGCATACGTTAAAATGAAAAACGACCGGAAAATCATACCTCACATAATTAACTCTGGCTCTTAAATTTTCCTCTTCAATCAAAATATAATATCATTTTCATTATCAAGGAGAATCAATCAAGCGGAAAAGCAATGAAAAACACATTTATTTTTACACATATTTATTCAATTTAATTTAAAATTTAAATATTCCAATTTTTAATCATGCTCTAATGAAAACAAATCTACAGGCTTTCTATTAATCCATTTCTTGTTGACTTCACATTTAGTCAATATCAGACATTACTAACCTTGCATGCCAAGTATCCAGCTTTTCACATTGCTTTTGTTATCAGAAGCCAATAAAACAGGAAACCACACTCAGCAGTCCGCATACGTTAAAATGAAAAACGACCGTAAAATCATACCTCACTTAATTAGCTCTGGCTCTCAAATTTTGCTCCTCAGTAAAATAACAATATCATTTTCGGTATTAATGAAAATCAATCAAGCGGAAAAGCAAAGAAAAAAACATTTATTTTTTCACATATTTATTCAATTTAATTTAAAATTTAAATATTCCAATTTGAATCATGCTCTAGTAAAAACATAAACAAAAGGCTTCCTATTATTCTATTTGTTGTTGACTTCACCGATATTCAATATCAGACATTATTAACCTCGCATGCCAATTATCCAGCTTTTTACTTTGCTTTAGTTATCAGAAGCCAACAATCCAATACACCACACTCAGGAATACGCATACGTTAAAATGGAAAACAACAGGAAAATCACACCTCACATAATTAACTCTGGCTCTCAAATTTTGCTCTTTATTCCAAATATAAAATCAGTTTCGGTATCAAAGAGAATTAATCAAGTTTAAAAGCAAAGAATAACACATTTATTATTACACATATTTATTCAATTTAATTTAAAATTTAAATATTCCAATTTTTAATCATGCAAAAATTAAAAAATAAAATACAGGCTTCCTATTATTCTATTTGTTGTTGAGTTCACCGATATTCAATATCAGACATTATTAACCTCGCATGCCAAGTATCCAGCTTTTCACATTGCTTAATTATCAGAATGCAGCAAGAAAGGAAACCACACTCAATACTCTGCATACGTTAAAATGAAAAACCACCGGAAAATCATAATTCACATAATTAACACTGGCTCTCAAATTTCGCTCTTTATTCCAAATATAAAATCAGTTTCGGTATCAATGAGAATTAATCAAGTTTAAAAGCAAAGAATAACACATTTATTATTACACATATTTATTCAATTTAATTTTAATTTAAATATTCCAATTTTTAATCATGCAATTATTAGAAAATAAAATACAGGCTTTCTATTATTCCATTTCTTGTTGACTTCACAGATATTCAATATTAGACATTAAAACCCCCGTGGGGGCGCGGTGGCTCAGTGGTAGAGCGTTCACCTCTGGTGCTGGGGGTCCCGGGTTCGATCCCAGCCCCCGTCAAGTGAACTTTGTGGTGGACAAACACCGTGCTCGTGGGTTTTCTCGGGGTTCTCCCGTTTCCTCCCACTTTCTTCATTCCACCATTTCACTCATCTTTCATCATCACCGTCTCCTTTAGCCTAACCGGCATAACCGTGGGACGTAAAACTCAAAGATTTCATTTCATTTCATTAAAACCCCCGCATGCCATGTATCCAGCTTTTTACTTTGCTCTAGGTATATGAAAGCAAGAAAAGATGAAAACCACTATCAGCAGTCCGCATACGTTAAAATAAAAAACCTCCGGAAAATCATACCTCACATCAATTAGCTCTGGCTCTCAAATTTTGCTCTTTAGTTCCAATATAAAATCAGTTTCGGTATCAAAGGGAATCATTCAAGTCGAAATGCAAAGAAAAACACATTTATTTTTACACATGTTTATTCAATTTAATTTAGAATTTAAATATTCCAATTTTTAATCATGCTCTAGTGAAAACATATCTACAGGCTTTCTATTATTCTATTTGTTGTTGACTTCACCGATATTCAATATCAGACATTATTAACCTCGCATGCCAATTATCCAGCTTTTTACTTTGCTTTAGTTATCAGAAGCCAACAATCCAGGACACCACACTCAGGAATCCGCATACGTTAAAATGGAAAACAACCAGAAAATCACAGCTCACATAATTAACTCTGGCTCTCAAATTTTGCTCTTCAGTCAAAATATAATATCATTTTCGGTATCAAGGAGAATGAATCAAGCGGAAACGCAATGAAAAACATTTATTATTAAACATATTTATTCATTTTAATTTAAAATTTAAATACTCAAATTTTTAATCATGCTATAATTAAAAAATAAACTACAGGCTTTCTATTATTCCATTTTTTGTTGACTTCACAGGTATTCAATATTAGACATTAAAACCCTCGCATGCCAAGTATCCACCTTTTTACTTTTCTTTAGTTATCACAAGCCAACAAAACAGGAAACCACATTAAGCAGTCCGCATACGTTAAAATGAAAAACGACCGGAAAATCATAACTCACATAATTAACTCTGGCTCTCAAATTTGGATCTTCAGTCAAAATATAAAATCAGTTTCGGTATCAAGGAAAACCAATAAAGCGGAAAAGCAATGAAAAAAACATTTTTTTACACATGTTTATTCAATTTAATTTAGAATTTATATATTACAATTTTTAATCATGCTCTAGTAAAAACATAAACAAAACGCTTCCTATTATTCTATTTGTTGTTGACTTCACCGATATTCAATATCGGACATTATTAACCTCTCATGCCAATTATCCAGCTTTTTACTTTGCTTTAGTTATCAGAAGCCAACAATCCAGGACACCACACTCAGGAATCCGCATACGTTAAAATGGAAAAAAACCGGAAAATCACACCTCACATAATTAATTCTGGCTCTCAAATTTTGCTCTTCAGTCAAAATATAATATCATTTTCGGTATCAAGGAGAATGAATCAAGCGGAAACGCAATGAAAAACACATTTATTATTAAACATATTTATTCAATTTAATTTAAAATTTAAATATTCCAATTTTGAATCATGCTCTAGTAAAAACATAAACAACAAGTTTCCTATTATTCTATTTGTTGTTGACTTCACCGATATTCAATATCAGACATTATTAACCTCGCTTGCCAATTATCCAGCTTTTTACTTTGCTTTAGTTATCACAAGCCAACAAAACAGGACACCACACTCAGGAATCCGCATACGTTAAAATGGAAAACAACCGGAAAATCACTCCTCACATAATTAACTCTGGCTCTCAAATTTCACCCTTTAGTCCAAATATAAAATCAGTTTCGGTATCAAGGAGAATTAATCAAGTTTAAAAGCAAAGAATAACACATTTATTATTACACATATTTATTCAATTTAATTTAAAATTTAAATATTCCAATTTTTAATCATGCAATAATTAAAAAATAAACTACAGGCTTTCTATTATTCCATTTCTTGTTGACTTCACAGATATTCAATATTGGACATTATTACCCTCGCATGCCAAGTATCAAGCTTTTTACTTTTCTTTAGTTATCACAAGCCAACAAAACAGGAAACCACAGTAAGCAGTCCGCATACGTTAAAATGAAAAACGACAGGAAAATCAATCCTCACATAATTAACTCTGGCTCTCAAATTTCGCTCTTTATTCCAAATATAAAAATAGTTTCGGTATCAAGGAGAATTAATCAAGTGGAAAAGCAAACAATAACACATTTATTATTACACATATTTATTCAATTTAATTTAAAATTTAAATATTCCAATTTTTAATCATTCTATAATTAAAAAATAAACTACAGGCCTTTTATTATTCCATTTCTTGTTGACTTCACAGATATTCAATATTAGACATTAAAACCCTCGTATGCCAAGTATCCAGCTTTTTGCTTTTCTCTAGGTATATGAAAGCAAGAAAAGATGAAAACCACTCTCAGCAGTCCGCATACGTTAAAATGAAAAACCTCCGGAAAATCATACCTCACCTCATTAGCTCTCGCTCTCAAATTTTGCTCTTTAGTTCCAATATAAAATCAGTTTCGGTATCAAAGGGAATCATTCAAGTCGAAATGCAAAGAAAAACACCTTTATTTTTACACATGTTTATTCAATTTAATTTAGAATTTAAATATTCCAATTTTTAATCATGCTGTAATGAAAACATGACTACAGGCTTTCTATTAATCCTTTCTTGTTGACTTCACATACAGTCAATACCAGACTTTATTAACCTCCCATGCTAAGTATCCAGCTTTCCACATTGCTTTTGTTTTCAGAAGCCAACAAAACAAGAAACCATACTCAGCAGTCCGCATACGTTATAATGGAAAATGACCGAAAAATCATACCTCACATCATTAGCTCTGGCTCTCAGATTTTGCTCTTCAGTAAAAATATAACAAACATCATTTTCTGTATCAAGAAGAATCAATCAAGCGGAAAAGCAATGAAAACCACATTTATTTTTACACATATTTATTCAATTTAATTTAAAATTTAAATATTCCAATTTTTAATCATGCTCTAATGAAAACATAATTACAGGCTTTCTATTAATCCTTTCTTGTTGACTTCACATTTAGTCAATATCGGACATTATTAACCTCGCATGCCACGTATCCAGCTTTTCACATTGCTTTTGTTATCAGAAGCCAACAAAACAGTAATCCACACTTAGCAGTCCGCATACGTTAAAATGAAAAACGACCGCAAAACCATACCTCACATAATTAGCTCTAGCTCTCAAATTTTGCTCTTCAGTCAAATAACAATATCATTTTCGGTATCAAGGAAAATCAATCAAGCGGAAAAGCAAAGAAAAACACATTTAATATTACACATATTTATTCAATTTAATTTAAAATTTAAATATTCCAATTCTGAATCATGCTCTAGTAAAAACATAAACAACAGGCTTCCTATTATTCTATTTGTTGTTGACTTCACCGATATTCAATATCAGACATTATTCACCTCGCATGCCAAGTATCCAGCTTTTTACTTTGCTCTAGTTATCAGAATGCAACAAAACAGCCAGAGCTCCTCCGTGGCTAAGCGGTTAGCGTACGCGCCTTTGGCGCGGAAGACCCGGGTTCGATTCCCGGCGGGATCTCATGTGGTTCGGATTCCAGGTTAATCAGTAGGTCCACGTCTCATATAGCCTCGCTGTTGAACGGGAGTAAAACTCAAAATCAATCAATCAAGCAAGCAACAAAACAGGATACCACTCTCAGCCGTTCAGATATGTTAAAATGAAAAACGACCGCAAAATCATACAACACATATTTAGCTCTGGCTCTCAAATTTTCCTCTCCAGACAAAAAAAAAAAAAATCAGTCTCGGTATCAAGGAGAATCAATCAAGCGGAAAAGCAAAAAAAACACATTTATTATTACACATATTTATTCAATTTAATTTAAAATTTAAATATTCCAATTTTTAATTATGCTCTTAAAAAATAAACTACAGGCTTTCTATTGTTCCATTTCTTGTTGACTTCACACATATTCAATATTATACATTATTACCCTCGCATGTCAAGTATCCAGCTTTTTTATTTTTCTTTAGTTATCACAAGACAACAAAACAGGAAACCACACTACGCCGTCCGCGTACGTTAAAATGAAAACCGACCGGAAAATCATACCTCCCATAATTAACTCTGGCTCTCAAATTTCGATCTTCAGCCAAATATAACATCGCTTTCGGTATCAGGGAGAATCAATCAAGCAAAAAAGCAATAAAAACCACATTTATTTTTACACATATTTTTTCAATTAAATGTAAAATTTAAATATTCCAATTTTTAATCATGCTCTAGTAAAAACATAAACAACAGGCTTCCTATTATTCTATTTCTTGTTGACTTCACACATAGTCAATACCAGACATTATTAACGTCGCATGCTAAGTATCCAGCTTCCCACATTGCTTTTGTTATCAAAAGCCAACAAAACAGGAAACCATACTCTGCAGTCCGCATACGTTAAAATGGAAAACGACCGAAAAATCCTACCTCACATCCTTAGCTCTGGCTCTCAAATTTTGCTCTTCAGTCAAAATATAATATCATTTTCGATATCAAGGAGAATCAATCAAGCGGAAAGCAATGAAAAACACATTTATTATTACACATATTTATTCAATTTAATTTAAAATTTAAATATTCCAATTTTTAATCATGCTCTAATGAAAACAGAACTACAGGTTTTCTATTAATCCTTTCTTTTTGACTTCACATTTAGTCAATATCAGACATTATTAACCTCGCATGCCAGGTATCCAGCTTTTCACATATCGTTTGTTATCAGAAGCCAACAAAACACGAAACCACACTCAGCAGTCCGCATACGTTAAAATGAAAAACTACCTCAAAATCATACCTCACATAATTAGGTCTAGCTCTCAAATTTTGCTCTTCAGTCAAATAACAATATCATTTTCGGTATCAAGGAGAATCAATCAAGCGGAAAAGCAAAGAAAAACACATTTATTATTACACATATTTATTCAATTTAATTTAAAATTTAAATATTCCAATTTTGAATCATGCTATAATTCAAAAATAAACTACAGGCTTTCTATTATTCCATTTCTTGTTGACTTCACAGATATACAATATTAGACATTATTACCCTCGCATGTCAAGTATCCAGCTTTTTATTTTTCTTTAGTTTACACAAGCCAACAAAACAGGAAACCACACTAAGCAGTCGGCGTACGTTAAAATGAAAAACGACCAGAAAATCATACCTCACATAATTAACTCTGGCTCTCAAATTTCGATCTTCAGTCAAAATATAACATCACTTTCGGTATCAAGGAGAATTAATCAAGCAGAAAAGCAATAAAAAACATTTATTTTTACACATATTTTTTCAATTAAATTTAAAATTTAAATATTCCAATTTTTAATCATGTTCTAGTAGAAACATAAACAACAGGCTTCCTATTATTCTATTTCTTGTTGACTTCACATATAGTCAATACCAGACATTATTAACCTCGCATGCTAAGTATCCAGCTTTCCACATTGCTTTTGTTATCAAAAGCCAACAAAACAGAAAACCATACTCTGCAGTCCGCATTTGTTAAAATGGAAAACGACCGAAAAATCCTACCTCACATCCTTAGCTCTGGCTCTCAAATTTTGCTCTTCAGTCAAAATATAATATTATTTTCGGTATCAAGGAGAATCACTCAATCGGAAAAGCAATGAAAAACACATTTATTATTACACATATTTTATCAATTTAATTTAAAATTTAAATATTCCAATTTTTAATCATGCTCTAATGAAAACATAATTACAGGCTTTGTATTAATCCTTTCTTGTTGACTTCACATTTAGTCAATATCGGACATTATTAACCTCGCATGCCACGTATCCAGCTTTTCACATTGCTTTTGTTATCAGAAGCCAACAAAACAGTAATCCACACTTAGCAGTCCGCATACGTTAAAATGAAAAACGACCGCAAAACCATACCTCACATAATTAGCTCTAGCTCTCAAATTTTGCTCTTCAGTCAAATAACAATATCATTTTCGGTATCAAGGAAAATCAATCAAGCGGAAAAGCAAAGAAAAACACATTTAATATTACACATATTTATTCAATTTAATTTAAAATTTAAATATTCCAATTCTGAATCATGCTCTAGTAAAAACATAAACAACAGGCTTCCTATTATTCTATTTGTTGTTGACTTCACCGATATTCAATATCAGACATTATTCACCTCGCATGCCAAGTATCCAGCTTTTTACTTTTCTCTAGTTATCAGAATGCAACAAAACAGCCAGAGCTCCTCCGTGGCTAAGCGGTTAGGGTACGCGCCTTTGGCGCGGAAGACCCGGGTTCGATTCCCGGCGGGAGCTCATGTGGTTCGGATTCCAGGTTAATCAGTAGGTCCACGTCTCATATAGCCTCGCTGTTGAACGGGAGTAAAACTCAAAATCAATCAATCAATCAAGCAACAAAACAGGATACCACTCTCAGCCGTTCAGATATGTTAGAATGAAAAACGACCGCAAAATCATACAACACATATTTAGCTCTGGCTCTCAAATTTTCCTCTCCAGACAAAAAAAAAATCAGTCTCGGTATCAAGGAGAATCAATCAAGCGGAAAAGCAAAAAAAAAACACATTTATTATTACACATATTTATTCAATTTAATTTAAAATTTAAATATTCCAATTTTTAATTATGCTCTTAAAAAATAAACTACAGGCTTTCTATTGTTCCATTTCTTGTTGACTTCACACATATTCAATATTATACATTATTACCCTCGCATGTCAAGTATCCAGCTTTTTTATTTTTCTTTAGTTATCACAAGCCAACAAAACAGGAAACCACACTACGCCGTCCGCGTACGTTAAAATGAAAACCGACCGGAAAATCATACCTCCCATAATTAACTCTGGCTCTCAAATTTCGATCTTCAGCCAAATATAACATCGCTTTCGGTATCAAGGAGAATCAATCAAGCAAAAAAGCAATAAAAACCACATTTATTTTTACACATATTTTTTCAATTAAATGTAAAATTTAAATATTCCAATTTTTAATCATGCTCTAGTAAAAACATAAACAACAGGCTTCCTATTATTCTATTTCTTGTTGACTTCACACATAGTCAATACCAGACATTATTAACGTCGCATGCTAAGTATCCAGCTTCCCACATTGCTTTTGTTATCAAAAGCCAACAAAACAGGAAACCATACTCTGCAGTCCGCATACGTTAAAATGGAAAACGACCGAAAAATCCTACCTCACATCCTTAGCTCTGGCTCTCAAATTTTGCTCTTCAGTCAAAATATAATATCATTTTCGATATCAAGGAGAATCAATCAAGCGGAAAGCAATGAAAAACACATTTATTATTACACATATTTTTTCAATTTAATTTAAAATTTAAATATTCCAATTTTTAATCATGCTCTAATGAAAACATAACTACAGGTTTTCTATTAATCCTTTCTTGTTGACTTCACATTTAGTCAATATCAGACATTATTAACCTCGCATGCCAGGTATCCAGCTTTTCACATTTCGTTTGTTATCAGAAGCCAACAAAACAGGAAACCACACTCAGCAGTCCGCATACGTTAAAATGAAAAACTACCTCAAAATCATACCTCACATAATTAGGTCTAGCTCTCAAATTTTGCTCTTCAGTCAAATAACAATATCATTTTCGGTATCAAGGAGAATCAATCAAGCGAAAAAGCAAAGAAAAACATTTATTATTACACATATTTATTCAATTTAATTTAAAATTTAAATATTCCAATTTTTAATCATGCTATAATTCAAAAATAAACTACAGGCTTTCTATTATTCCATTTCTTGTTGACTTCACAGATATACAATATTAGACATTATTACCCTCGCATGTCAAGTATCCAGCTTTTTATTTTTCTTTAGTTTACACAAGCCAACAAAACAGGAAACCACACTAAGCAGTCGGCGTACGTTAAAATGAAAAACGACCAGAAAATCATACCTCACATAATTAACTCTGGCTCTCAAATTTCGATCTTCAGTCAAAATATAACAACACTTTCGGTATCAAGGAGAATCAATCAAGCAGAAAAGCAATAAAAAACACATTTATTTTTACACATATTTTTTTCAATTAAATTTAAAATTTAAATATTCCAATTTTTAATCATGTTCTAGTAGAAACATAAACAACAGGCTTCCTATTATTCTATTTCTTGTTGACTTCACATATAGTCAATACCAGACATTAATAACCTCGCATGCCAGGTATCCAGCTTTTCACGTATCTTTTGTTATCAGAAGCTAAAAAAACAGGAAACCACACTCAGCAGTCCGCATAAGTTAAAATGAAAAACGACCGCAAAATCATACCTCACATAATTAGGTCTAGCTTTCAAATTTTGCTCTTCAGTAAAATAACAATATCATTTTCGGTATCAAGGAGAATCAATCAAGCGGAAAAGCAAAGAAAAACACATTTTTTTACACATGTTTATTCAGTTTAATTTAGAATTTAGATATTACAATTTTTAATCATGCTCTAGTAAAAACATAAACAAAAGGCTTCCTATTATTCTATTTGTTGTTGACTTCACCGATATTCAATATCAGACATTATTAACCTCTCATGCCAATTATCCAGCTTTTCACTTTGCTTTAGTTATCAGAAGCCAACAAACCAGGACACCACACTCAGGAATCCGCATACGTTAAAATGGAAAACAACCGGAAAATCACACCTCACATAATTAACTCTGGCTCTCAAATTTTGCTCTTCAGTCAAAATATAATATCATTTTCGGTATCAAGGAGAATGAATCAAGCGGAAACGCAATGAAAAACTCATTTATTATTACACACATTTATTCAATTTAATTTATAATTTAAATATTCCAATTTTTAATCATGCTCTTATTATAACATAAACTACAAACTTTCTATCATTCCATTTCTTGTTGACTTCTCATATAGTCAATATTAGATATTATTAACCTCTTATGCCAATTATCAAGCTTTTCATATTGTTTTAGTTATCAGAAGGAAACAAAACAGGAAACCACTCTCAGCATACGTTAAAATGAAAAAGGAACGGAAAATCATACCTCAAATAATTAGCTCTGGCTCTGAAATTTTGCTCTTCAGTCAAATAACAATATCATTTTCGGTATAAGGGAGAATCAATCAAGCGGAAAGCAATGAAAAACACATTTATTTTTACACGTATTTATTCAATTTAATTTAAAATTTAAATATTCCAATTTTTAATCATGCTCTAATGAAAATATATCTACAGGCTTTCTATTAATCCATTTCTTGCTGACTTCACACATAGTCAATATCAGACATTATTAACCTCGCATGCCAAGTATCCAGCTTTTCACATTGCTTAATTATCAGAATGCAGCAAAAAAGGAAACCACACTCAACAGTCTGCATACGTTAAAATGAAAAACCACCAAAAATCATAATTCACATAATTAACACTGGCTCTCAAATTTCGCTCTTTACTCCAAATATAAAATCAGTTTCGGTATCAAGGAGAATTAATCAAGTTTAAAAGCAAAGAATAACACATTTATTATTACAAATATTTATTCAATTTAATTTAAAATTTAAATATTCCAATTTTTAATCATGCAATAATTAAAAAATAAAATACAGGCTTTCTATTATTCCATTTCTTGTTGACTTCACAGATATTCAATATTGGACATTATTACCCTCGCATGCCAAGTATCAAGCTTTTTACTTTTCTTTAGTTATCACAAGCCAACAAAACAGGAAACCACAGTAAGCAATCCGCATACGTTAAAATGAAAAACGACAGGAACATCATACCTCACATAATTAACTCTGGCTCTCAAATTTCGCTCTTTAGTCCAAAAATGAAATCAGTTTCGCTATCAAGGGGAATTAATCAAGTGGAAAGCAAAGAAAAACACATTTATTTTTACACATATTTATTCAATTTAGTTTAAAATTTAAATATTCCAATTTTTAATCATGCTCTAATGAAAACATGACTACAGGCTTTCTATTATTCAATTTCTTTTTGACTTCACATATAGTCAATATCCGACATTATTAACCTTGCATGCTAAGTATCCAGCTTTTTACTTTGCTCAAGTTATCAGAAGCCAGAAAAACACGAAACCACACCCAAAAGTCCGCATACGTTAAAATGAAAAACGAAAGGAAAATCATACCTCACATAATTAACTCTGGCTCTCAAATTTCGCTCTGTAGTCCAAATATAAAATCAGTTTCGGTATCAAGGAGAATCAATCAAGCGGAAAAGCAATGAAAAACACATTTATTTTTACACATATTTATTCAATTTAATTTAAAATTTAAATATTCCAATTTTTAATCATGCTCTAGTGAAAACATATCTACAGGCTTTCTATTAATCCATTTTTTGTTGACTTCACATTTAGTCAATATCAGACACTACTAACCTTGCATGCCAAGTATCCAGCTTTTCACATTGCTTTTGTTATCAGAAGCCAACAAAACAGGAAACCACACTCAGCAGTCCGCATACGTTAAAATGAAAAACGACCGCAAAATCATACCTCACTTAATTAGCTCTGGCTCTCAAATTTTGCTCTTCAGTAAAATAACAATATCATTTTCGGTATTAATGAAAATCAATCAAGCGGAAAAGCAAAGAAAAAAACATTTATTATTTCACATATTTATTCAATTTAATTTAAAATTTAAATATTCCAATTTGAATCATGCTCTAGTAAAAACATAAACAAAAGGCTTCCTATTATTCTATTTATTGTTGACTTCACCGATATTCAATATCAGACATTATTAACCTCGCATGCCAATTATCCAGCTTTTTATTTTGCTTTAGTTATCAGATTGCAGCAAAAAAGGAAACCACACTCAACACTCTGCATACGTTAAAATGAAAAACCACCGGAAAATCATAATTCACATAATTAACACTGGCTCTCAAATTTCGCTCTTTATTCCAAATATAAAATCAGTTTTGGTATCAAGGAGAATTAATCAAGTTTAAAAGCAAAGAATAACACATTTATTATTACACATATTTATTCAATTTAAGTTAAAATTTAAATATTCCAATTTTTAATCATGCAATAATTAAAAAATAAAATACAGGCTTTCTATTATTCCATTTCTTGTTGACTTCACAGATATTCAATATTGGACATTATTACCCTCGCATGCCAAGTATCAAGCTTTTTACTTTTCTTTAGTTATCACAAGCCAACAAAACAGGAAACCACAGTAAGCACTCCGCATACGTTAAAATGAAAAACGACAGGAAAATCATACCTCACATAATTAACTCTGGCTCTCAAATTTCGCTCTTTAGTCCAAATATAAAATCAGTTTCGCTATCAAGGGGAATTAATCAAGTGGAAAGCAAAGAAAAACACATTTATTTTTACACATATTTATTCAATTTAGTTTAAAATTTAAATATTCCAATTTTTAATCATGCTCTAATGAAAACATGACTACAGGCTTTCTATTATTCAATTTCTTTTTGATTTCACATATAGTCAATATCCGACATTATTAACCTCGCTTGCCAATTATCCAGCTTTTTACTTTGCTTTAGTTATCAGAAGCCAACAAAACAGGACACCACACTCAGGAATCCGCATACGTTAAAATGGAAAACAACCGGAAAATCACTCCTCACATAATTAACTCTGGCTCTCAAATTTCACCCTTTAGTCCAAATATAAAATCAGTTTCGGTATCAAGGAGAATTAATCAAGTTTAAAAGCAAAGAATAACACATTTATTATTACACATATTTATTCAATTTAATTTAAAATTTAAATATTCCAATTTTTAATCATGCAATAATTAAAAAATAAACTACAGGCTTTCTATTATTCCATTTCTTGTTGACTTCACAGATATTCAATATTGGACATTATTACCCTCGCATGCCAAGTATCAAGCTTTTTACTTTTCTTTAGTTATCACAAGCCAACAAAACAGGAAACCACAGTAAGCAGTCCGCATACGTTAAAATGAAAAACGACAGGAAAATCAATCCTCACATAATTAACTCTGGCTCTCAAATTTCGCTCTTTATTCCAAATATAAAAATAGTTTCGGTATCAAGGAGAATTAATCAAGTGGAAAAGCAAACAATAACACATTTATTATTACACATATTTATTCAATTTAATTTAAAATTTAAATATTCCAATTTTTAATCATTCTATAATTAAAAAATAAACTACAGGCTTTTTATTATTCCATTTCTTGTTGACTTCACAGATATTCAATATTAGACATTAAAACCCTCGTATGCCAAGTATCCAGCTTTTTGCTTTTCTCTAGGTATATGAAAGCAAGAAAAGATGAAAACCACTCTCAGCAGTCCGCATACGTTAAAATGAAAAACCTCCGGAAAATCATACCTCACCTCATTAGCTCTCGCTCTCAAATTTTGCTCTTTAGTTCCAATATAAAATCAGTTTCGGTATCACAGGGAATCATTCAAGTCGAAATGCAAAGAAAAACACATTTATTTTTACACATGTTTATTCAATTTAATTTAGAATTTAAATATTCCAATTTTTAATCATGCTGTAATGAAAACATGACTACAGGCTTTCTATTAATCCTTTCTTGTTGACTTCACATATAGTCAATACCAGACTTTATTAACGTCCCATGCTAAGTATCCAGCTTTCCACATTGCTTTTGTTTTCAGAAGCCAACAAAACAAGAAACCATACTCAGCAGTCCGCATACGTTATAATGGAAAATGACCGAAAAATCATACCTCACATCATTAGCTCTGGCTCTCAGATTTTGCTCTTCAGTAAAAATATAACAAACATCATTTTCGGTATCAAGAAGAATCAATCAAGCGGAAAAGCAATGAAAACCACATTTATTTTTACACATATTTATTCAATTTAATTTAAAATTTAAATATTCCAATTTTTAATCATGCTCTAATGAAAACATAATTACAGGCTTTCTATTAATCCTTTCTTGTTGACTTCACATTTAGTCAATATCGGACATTATTAACCTCGCATGCCACGTATCCAGCTTTTCACATTGCTTTTGTTATCAGAAGCCAACAAAACAGTAATCCACACTTAGCAGTCCGCATACGTTATAATGGAAAATGACCGAAAAATCATACCTCACATCATTAGCTCTGGCTCTCAGATTTTGCTCTTCAGTAAAAATATAACAAACATCATTTTCGGTATCAAGAAGAATCAATCAAGCAATAAAGCAAAAAAAAACACATTTATTATTACACATATTTATTCAATTTAATTTAAAATTTAAATATTCCAATTTCTAATTATGCTCTTAAAAAATAAACTACAGGCTTTCTATTGTTCCATTTCTTGTTGACTTCACACATATTCAATATTATACATTATTACCCTCGCATGTCAAGTATCCAGCTTTTTTATTTTTCTTTAGTTATCACAAGCCAACAAAACAGGAAACCACACTACGCCGTCCGCGTACGTTAAAATGAAAACCGACCGGAAAATCATACCTCCCATAATTAACTCTGGCTCTCAAATTTCGATCTTCAGCCAAATATAACATCGCTTTCGGTATCAAGGAGAATCAATCAAGCAAAAAAGCAATAAAAACCACATTTATTTTTACACATATTTTTTTAATTAAATGTAAAATTTAAATATTCCAATTTTTAATCATGCTCTAGTAAAAACATAAACAACAGGCTTCCTATTATTCTATTTCTTGTTGACTTCACACATAGTCAATACCAGACATTATTAACGTCGCATGCTAAGTATCCAGCTTCCCACATTGCTTTTGTTATCAAAAGCCAACAAAACAGGAAACCATACTCTGCAGTCCGCATACGTTAAAATGGAAAACGACCGAAAAATCCTACCTCACATCCTTAGCTCTGGCTCTCAAATTTTGCTCTTCAGTCAAAATATAATATCATTTTCGATATCAAGGAGAATCAATCAGGCGGAAAGCAATGAAAAACACATTTATTATTACACATATTTTTTCAATTTAATTTAAAATTTAAATATTCCAATTTTTAATCATGCTCTAATGAAAACATAACTACAGGTTTTCTATTAATCCTTTCTTGTTGACTTCACATTTAGTCAATATCAGACATTATTAACCTCGCATGCCAGGTATCCAGCTTTTCACATTTCGTTTGTTATCAGAAGCCAACAAAACAGGAAACCACACTCAGCAGTCCGCATACGTTAAAATGAAAAACTACCTCAAAATCATACCTCACATAATTAGGTCTAGCTCTCAAATTTTGCTCTTCAGTCAAATAACAATATCATTTTCGGTATCAAGGAGAATCAATCAAGCGGAAAAGCAAAGAAAAACACATTTATTATTACACATATTTATTCAATTTAATTTAAAATTTAAATATTCCAATTTTTAATCATGCTATAATTCAAAAATAAACTACAGGCTTTCTATTATTCCATTTCTTGTTGACTTCACAGATATACAATATTAGACATTATTTCCCTCGCATGTCAAGTATCCAGCTTTTTATTTTTCTTTAGTTTACACAAGCCAACAAAACAGGAAACCACACTAAGCAGTCGGCGTACGTTAAAATGAAAAACGACCAGAAAATCATACCTCACATAATTAACTCTGGCTCTCAAATTTCGATCTTCAGTCAAAATATAACATCACTTTCGGTATCAAGGAGAATCAATCAAGCAGAAAAGCAATAAAAAACACATTTATTTTTACACATATTTTTTTCAATTAAATTTAAAATTTAAATATTCCAATTTTTAATCATGTTCTAGTAGAAACATAAACAACAGGCTTCCTATTATTCTATTTCTTGTTGACTTCACATATAGTCAATACCAGACATTAATAACCTCGCATGCCAGGTATCCAGCTTTTCACGTATCTTTTGTTATCAGAAGCTAAAAAAACAGGAAACCACACTCAGCAGTCCGCATACGTTAAAATGAAAAACGACCGCAAAATCATACCTCACATAATTAGGTCTAGCTTTCAAATTTTGCTCTTCAGTAAAATAACAATATCATTTTCGGTATCAAGGAGAATCAATCAAGCGGAAAAGCAAAGAAAAACACATTTTTTTTACACATGTTTATTCAGTTTAATTTAGAATTTAGATATTACAATTTTTAATCATGCTCTAGTAAAAACATAAACAAAAGGCTTCCTATTATTCTATTTGTTGTTGACTTCACCGATATTCAATATCAGACATTATTAACCTCTCATGCCAATTATCCAGCTTTTCACTTTGCTTTAGTTATCAGAAGCCAACAAACCAGGACACCACACTCAGGAATCCGCATACGTTAAAATGGAAAACAACCGGAAAATCACACCTCACATAATTAACTCTGGCTCTCAAATTTTGCTCTTCAGTCAAAATATAATATCATTTTCGGTATCAAGGAGAATGAATCAAGCGGAAACGCAATGAAAAACTCATTTATTATTACACACATTTATTCAATTTAATTTATAATTTAAATATTCCAATTTTTAATCATGCTCTAATTATAACATAAACTACAAACTTTCTATCATTTCATTTCTTGTTGACTTCTCATATAGTCAATATTAGATATTATTAACCTCTTATGCCAATTATCAAGCTTTTCATATTGTTTTAGTTATCAGAAGGAAACAAAACAGGAAACCACTCTCAGCATACGTTAAAATGAAAAAGGAACGGAAAATCATACCTCAAATAATTAGCTCTGGCTCTGAAATTTTGCTCTTCAGTCAAATAACAATATCATTTTCGGTATAAAGGAGAATCAATCAAGCGGAAAGCAATGAAAAACACATTTATTTTTACACGTATTTATTCAATTTAATTTAAAATTTAAATATTCCAATTTTTAATCATGCTCTAATGAAAATATATCTACAGGCTTTCTATTAATCCATTTCTTGCTGACTTCACACATAGTCAATATCAGACATTATTAACCTCGCATGCCAAGTATCCAGCTTTTCACATTGCTTAATTATCAGAATGCAGCAAAAAAGGAAACCACACTCAACAGTCTGCATACGTTAAAATGAAAAACCACCAAAAATCATAATTCACATAATTAACACTGGCTCTCAAATTTCGCTCTTTACTCCAAATATAAAATCAGTTTCGGTATCAAGGAGAATTAATCAAGTTTAAAAGCAAAGAATAACACATTTATTATTACAAATATTTATTCAATTTAATTTAAAATTTAAATATTCCAATTTTTAATCATGCAATAATTAAAAAATAAAACACAGGCTTTCTATTATTCCATTTCTTGTTGACTTCACAGATATTCAATATTGGACATTATTACCCTCGCATGCCAAGTATCAAGCTTTTTACTTTTCTTTAGTTATCACAAGCCAACAAAACAGGAAACCACAGTAAGCAATCCGCATACGTTAAAATGAAAAACGACAGGAACATCATACCTCACATAATTAACTCTGGCTCTCAAATTTCGCTCTTTAGTCCAAAAATGAAATCAGTTTCGCTATCAAGGGGAATTAATCAAGTGGAAAGCAAAGAAAAACACATTTATTTTTACACATATTTATTCAATTTAGTTTAAAATTTAAATATTCCAATTTTTAATCATGCTCTAATGAAAACATGACTACAGGCTTTCTATTATTCAATTTCTTTTTGACTTCACATACAGTCAATATCCGACATTATTAACCTTGCATGCTAAGTATCCAGCTTTTTACTTTGCTCAAGTTACCAGAAGCCAGAAAAACACGAAACCACACCCAAAAGTCCGCATACGTTAAAATGAAAAACGAAAGGAAAATCATACCTCACATAATTAACTCTGGCTCTCAAATTTCGCTCTGTAGTCCAAATATAAAATCAGTTTCGGTATCAAGGAGAATCAATCAAGCGGAAAAGCAATGAAAAACACATTTATTTTTACACATATTTATTCAATTTAATTTAAAATTTAAATATTCCAATTTTTAATCATGCTCTAGTGAAAACATATCTACAGGCTTTCTATTAATCCATTTTTTGTTGACTTCACATTTAGTCAATATCAGACACTACTAACCTTGCATGCCAAGTATCCAGCTTTTCACATTGCTTTTGTTATCAGAAGCCAACAAAACAGGAAACCACACTCAGCAGTCCGCATACGTTAAAATGAAAAACGACCGCAAAATCATACCTCACTTAATTAGCTCTGGCTCTCAAATTTTGCTCTTCAGTAATATAACAATATCATTTTCGGTATTAATGAAAATCAATCAAGCGGAAAAGCAAAGAAAAAAACATTTATTATTTCACATATTTATTCAATTTAATTTAAAATTTAAATATTCCAATTTGAATCATGCTCTAGTAAAAACATAAACAAAAGGCTTCCTATTATTCTATTTATTGTTGACTTCACCGATATTCAATATCAGACATTATTAACCTCGCATGCCAATTATCCAGCTTTTTATTTTGCTTTAGTTATCAGATTGCAGCAAAAAAGGAAACCACACTCAACACTCTGCATACGTTAAAATGAAAAACCACCGGAAAATCATAATTCACATAATTAACACTGGCTCCCAAATTTCGCTCTTTATTCCAAATATAAAATCAGTTTTGGTATCAAGGAGAAGTAATCAAGTTTAAAAGCAAAGAATAACACATTTATTATTACACATATTTATTCAATTTAAGTTAAAATTTAAATATTCCAATTTTTAATCATGCAATAATTAAAAAATAAAATACAGCCTTTCTATTATTCCATTTCTTGTTGACTTCACAGATATTCAATATTGGACATTATTACCCTCGCATGCCAAGTATCAAGCTTTTTACTTTTCTTTAGTTATCACAAGCCAACAAAACAGGAAACCACAGTAAGCACTCCGCATACGTTAAAATGAAAAACGACAGGAAAATCATACCTCACATAATTAACTCTGGCTCTCAAATTTCGCTCTTTAGTCCAAATATAAAATCAGTTTCGCTATCAAGGGGAATTAATCAAGTGGAAAGCAAAGAAAAACACATTTATTTTTAAACATATTTATTCAATTTAGTTTAAAATTTAAATATTCCAATTTTTAATCATGCTCTAATGAAAACATGACTACAGGCTTTCTATTATTCAATTTCTTTTTGATTTCACATATAGTCAATATCCGACATTATTAACCGTGCATGCTAAGTATGCAGCTTTTTACTTTGCTCAAGTTATCAGAAGCCAGAAAAACACGAAACCACACCCAAAAGTCCGCATACGTTAAAATGAAAAACGAAAGGAAAATCATACCTCACATAATTAACTCTGGCTCTCAAATTTTCCTCTTCAATCAAAATATAATATCATTTTCGGTATCAAGGAGAATCAATCAAGCGGAAAAGCAATGAAAAACACATTTATTTTTACACATATTTATTCAATTTAATTTAAAATTTAAATATTCCAATTCTTAATCATGCTCTAATGAGAACATATCTACAGGCTTTCTAATAATCCATTTCTTGTTGACTTCACATTTAGACAATATCGGACATTACTAACCTTGCATGTCAAGTATCCAGCTTTCCACATTGCTTTTGTTATCAGAAGCCAACAAAACATCAAACCACACTCAGTAGTCCGCATACGTTAAAATGAAAGACGACCGCAAAATCATACCTCACTTAATTAGCTCTGGCTCTCAAATTTTGCTCTTCAGTAAAATAACAATATCATTTTCGGTATCAAGGAAAATCAATAAAGCGGAAAACCAATGAAAAACACTTTTTTTTACACATGTTTATTCAATTTAATTTAGAATTTAAATATTACAATTTTTAAACATGCTCTACTAAAAACATAAACAAAACGCTTCCTATTATTCTATTTGTTGTTGACTTCACCGATATTCAATATCGGACATTATTAACCTCTCATGCCAATTATCCAGCTTTTTACTTTGCTTTAGTTATCAGAAGCCAACAATCCAGGACACCACACTCAGGAATCCGCATACGTTAAAATGGAAAACAACCGGAAAATCACACCTCACATAATTAACTCTGGCTCTCAAATTTTGCTCTTCAGTCAAAATATAATATCATTTTCGGTATCAAGGAGAATGAATCAAGCGGAAACGCAATGAAAAACACATTTATAATTAAACATATTTATTCAATTTTAATTTAAAATTTAAATATTCCAATTTTTAATCATGCTCTAATGAAAATATAACTACAAGCTTTCTATTAATCCATTTCTTGTTGACTTCACACATAGTCAATATCAGACATTATTAACCTCGCATGCCACGTATCCAGCTTTTCACATTGCTTAATTATCAGAATGCAGCAAAAAAGGAAACCACACTCTACAGTCTGCATACGTTAAAATAAAAAAACACCTAAAAATCATAATTCACATAATTAACACTGGCTCTCAAATTTCGCTCTTTATTCCAAATATAAAATCAGTTTCGGTATCAAGGAGAATTAATCAAGTTTAAAAGCAAAGAATAACACATTTATTATTACACATATTTATTCAATTTAATTTAAAATTTAAATATTCCAATTTTTAATCATGCAATAATTAAAAAATAAACTACAGGCTTTCTATTATTCCATTTCTTGTTGACTTCACAGATATTCAATATTATACATTATTACCCTCTCATGCCAAGTATCAAGCTTTTTACTTTTCTTTAGTTATCACAACCCAACAAAACAGGAAACCACAGTAAGCAGTCTGCATACGTTAAAATGAAAAACGACAGGAAAATCATACCTCATATAATTAACTCTGGCTCTCAAATTTCGCTCTTTAGTCCAAATATAAAATCAGTTTCGGTATCAAGGGGAATTAATCAAGTGGAAAGCAAAGAAAAACATTTATTTTTACACATATTTATTCAATTTAGTTTAAAATTTAAATATTCCAATTTTTAATCATTCTCTAATGAAAACATGACTACAGGCTTTCTATTATTCAATTTCTTTTTCACTTCACATATAGTCAATATCCGACATTATTAACCTTGCATGCTAAGTATCCAGCTTTTTACTTTGCTCAAGTTATCAGAAGCCAGAAAAACACGAAACCACACCCAAAAGTCCGCATACGTTAAAATGAAAAACGAAAGGAAATTCATACCTCACATAATTAACTCTTGCTCTCAAATTTCGCTCTTTATTCCAAATATAAAAACAGTTTCGGTATCAAGGAGAATTAATCAAGTGGAAAAGCAAACAATAACACATTTATTATTACACATATTTTTTCAATTTAATTTAAAATTTAAATATTCCAATTTTTAATCATTCTATAATTAAAAAATAAACTACAGGCTTTCTATTATTCCATTTCTTGTTGACTTCACAGATATTCAATATTAGACATTAAAACCCTCGTATGCCAAGTATCCAGCTTTTTGCTTTGCTCTAGGTATATGAAAGCAAGAAAAGATGAATACCACTCTCAGCAGTCCGCATACGTTAAAATGAAGAACCTCCGGAAAATCATACCTCACCTCATTAGCTCCCGCTCTCAAATTTTGCTCTTTAGTTCCAATATAAAATCAGTTTCGGTATCAAAGGGAATCATTCAAGCCGAATTGCAAAGAAAAACACATTTATTTTTACACATGTTTATTCAATTTAATTTATAATTTAAATATTCCAATTTTTAATCATGCTCTAATGAAAACATGACTACAGGCTTTCTATTATTCAATTTCTTGTTGACTTCACATATAGTCAATATCACACATTATTAACCTCGCATGCCAAGTATCCAGCTTTTCACATTGCTTTTGTTATCAGAAGCCAACAAAACAGGAAAGCACACTCAGCAGTCCGCATACGTTAAAATGAAAAACGACCGGAAAATCATACCTCACATAATTAACTCTGGCTCTCAAATTTTGCTCTTCAGTAAAATAACAATATCATTTTCGGTATTAGTGAGAATCAATCAAGCGGAAAAGCAAAGAAAAAAAACATTTATTATTACACATATTTATTCAATTTAATTTAAAATTTAAATATTCCAATTTGAATCATGCTCTAGTAAAAACATAAACAAAAGGCTTCCTATTATTCTATTTGTTGTTGACTTCACCGATATTCAATATCAGACATTATTAACTTCGCAAGCCGATTATCCAGCTTTTTACTTTGCTTTAGTTATCAGAAGCAAACAATCCAGGACACCACACTCAGGAATCCGCATACGTTAAAATGGAAAACAACCGGAAAATCACACCTCACATAACTAACTCTGGCTCTCAAATTTTGCTCTTCAGTCAAAATATAATATCATTTTCGGTATCAAGGAGAATGAGTCAAGCGGAAACGCAATGAAAAACACATTTATTATTAAACATATTTATTCAATTTAATTTAAAATTTAAATATTCAAATTTTTAATCATGCTATAATTAAAAAATAAACTACAGGCTTTCTATTGTTCCATTTCTTGTTGACTTCACAGATATTCAATATTAGACATTAAAACCCTCGCATGCCAAGTATCCACCTTTTTACTTTTCTTTAGTTATCACAAGCCAACAAAACAGGAAACCACAATAAGCAGTCCGCATACGTTAAAATGAAAAACGACCGGAAAATAATACCTCACATAATTAACTCTGGCTCTCAAATTTGAATCTTCAGTCAAAATATAAAATCAGTTTCGGTATCTAGGAAAATCAATCAAGCGGAAACGCAATGAAAAACACATTTATTTTTACACATATTTATTCAATTTAATTTAAAATTTAAATATTCCAATTTTTAATCATGCTCTAATGAAAACATAACTACAGGCTTTCTATTAATCCTTTCTTGTTGACTTCACATATAGTCAATACCAGACATTATTAACCTCCCATGCTAAGTATCCAGCTTTCCACATTGCTTTTGTTTTCAGAAGCCAAAAAAACAGTAATCCACACTTAGCAGTCCGCATACGTTAAAATGAAAAACGACCGCAAAACCATACCTCACATAATTAGCTCTAGCTCTCAAATTTTGCTCTTCAGTCAAATAACAATATCATTTTCGGTATCAAGGAAAATCAATCAAGCGGAAAAGCAAAGAAAAACACATTTATTATTACACATATTTATTCAATTTAATTTAAAATTTAAATATTCCAATTCTGAATCATGCTCTAGTAAAAACATAAACAACCGGCTTCCTATTATTCTATTTGTTGTTGACTTCACCGATATTCAATATCAGACATTATTCACCTCGCATGCCAAGTATCCAGCTTTTTACTTTGCTCTAGTTATCAGAATGCAACAAAACAGCCAGAGCTCCTCCGTGGCTAAGCGGTTAGCGTACGCGCCTTTGGCGCGGAAGACCCGGTTTCGATTCCCGGCGGGATCTCATGTGGTTCAGATTCCAGGTTAATCAGTAGGTCCACGTCTCATATAGCCTCGCTGCTGAACGGGAGTAAAACTCAAAATCAATCAATCAATCAAGCAACAAAACAGGATACCAGTCTCAGCCGTTCAGATATGTTAAAATGAAAAACGACCGCAAAATCATACAACACATATTTAGCTCTGGCTCTCAAATTTTCCTCTCCAGACAAAAAAAAATCTGTCTCGGTATCAAAGAGAATCAATCAAGCGGAAAAGCAAAAAAAACTCATTTATTATTACACATATTTATTCAATTTAATTTAAAATTTAAATATTCCAATTTTTAATCATGCTCTTAAAAAAATAAACTACAGGCTTTCTATTGTTCCATTTCTTGTTGACTTCACATATAGTCAATATAAGACATTATTAACCTAGCATGCTAAGTATCTAGCTTTTTACTTTGCTTTAGTTATCAGAAGCAGAAAAACACGAAGCCACACACAATAGTCCGCATACGTTAAAATTAAAAACGACCGGAAAATCATACCTCACATAATTAACTCTGGCTCTCAAATTTCGCTCTTTAGTCCAAATATAAAATCAATTTCGGTATCAAGGAGAATAAATCAAGTGGAAAAGCAAAGAGAAACACATTTATTATTACACATATTTATTCAATTTAATTTAAAATTTAAATATTCCAATTTTTAATCATGCTATAATTCAAAAATAAACTACAGGCTTTCTATTATTCCATTTCTTGTTGACTTCACAGATATTCAATATTAGACATTATTACCCTCGCATGTCAAGTATCCAGCTTTTTATTTTTTTTTTTAGTTTACACAAGCCAACAAAACAGGAAACCACACTAAGCAGTCGGCGTACGTTAAAATGAAAAACGACCAGAAAATCATACCTCAAATAATTAACTCTGGCTCTCAAATTTCGATCTTCAGTCAAAATATAACATCACTTTCGGTATCAAGGAGAATCAATCAAGCAGAAAAGCAATAAAAAACACATTTATTTTTACACATATTTTTTCAATTAAATTTAAAATTTAAATATTCCAATTTTTAATCATGCTCTAGTAAAAACATAAACAACAGGCTTCCTATTATTCTGTTTCTTGTTGACTTCACATATAGTCAATACCAGACATTATTAACCTCGCATGCTAAGTATCCAGCTTTCCACATTGCTTTTGTTATCAAAAGCCAACAAAACAGAAAACCATACTCTGCAGTCCGCATACTTTAAAATGGAAAACGACCGAAAAATCCTTCCTCACATCCTTAGCTCTGGCTCTCAAATTTTGCTCTTCAGTCAAAATATAATATCATTTTCGGTATCAAGGAGAATCACTCAATCGGAAAAGCAATGAAAAACACATTTATTATTACACATATTTTATCAAATAAATTTAAAATTTAAATATTCCAATTTTTAATCATGCTCTAATGAAAACATAACAACAGGCTTTCTATTAATCCTTTCTTGTTGACTTCACATTTAGTCAATATCAGACATTATTAACCTCGCTTGCCAGGTATCCAGCTTTTCACATATCTTTTGTTATCAGAAGCCAACAAAACAGGAAACCACACTCAGCAGTCCGCATACGTTAAAATTAAAAACGACCGCAAAATCATACCTCACATAATTAGGTCTAGCTCTCAAATTTTGCTCTTCAGTCAAATAACAATAGCATTTTCGGTATCAAGTAGAATCAATCAAGCGGAAAAGCAAAGAAAAACACATTTTTTTACACATGTTTATTCAGTTTAATTTAGAATTTAAATATTACAATTTTTAATCATGCTCTAGTAAAAACATAAACAAAAGGCTTCCTATTATTCTATTTGTTGTTGACTTCACCGATATTCAATATCAGACATTATTAACCTCTCATGCCAATTATCCAGCTTTTTACTTTGCTTTAGTTATCAGAAGCCAACAAACCAGGACACCACACTCAGGAATCCGCATACGTTAAAATGGAAAACAACCGGAAAATCACACCTCGCATAATTAACTCTGGCTCTCAAATTTTGCTCTTCAGTCAAAATATAATATCATTTTCGGTATCAAGGAGAATGAATCAAGCGGAAACGCAGCGAAAAACTCATTTATTATTACACACATTTATTTAATTTTATTTATAATTTAAACATTCCAATTTTTAATCATGCTCTAATTATAACATAAACTACAAGCTTTCTATCATTCCATTTCTTGTTGACTTCTCATATAGTCAATATTAGATATTATTAACCTCTTATGCCAATTATCAAGCTTTTCATATTGTTTTAGTTAGCAGAAGGAAACAAAACAGGAAACCACTCTCAGCATATGTTAAAATGAAAAAGGAACGGAAAATCATACCTCAAATAATTAGCTCTGGCTCTGAAATTTTGCTCTTCAGTCAAATAACAATATCATTTTCGGTATAAAGGAGAATCAATCAAGCGGAAAGCAATGAAAAACACATTTATTTTTACACGTATTTATTCAATTTAATTTAAAATTTAAATATTCCAATTTTTAATCATGCTCTAATGAAAATATATCTACAGGCTTTCTATTAATCCATTTCTTGCTGACTTCACACATAGTCAATATCAGACATTATTAACCTCGCATGCCAAGTATCCAGCTTTTCACATTGCTTAATTATCAGAATGCAGCAAAAAAGGAAACCACACTCAACAGTCTGCATACGTTAAAATGAAAAACCACCAAAAATCATAATTCACATAATTAACACTGGCTCTCAAATTTCGCTCTTTATTCCAAATATAAAATCAGTTTCGGTATCAAGGAGAATTAATCAAGTTTAAAAGCAAAGAATAACACATTTATTATTACACATATTTATTCAATTTAATTTAAAATTTAAATATTCCAATTTTTAATCATGCAATAATTAAAAAATAAAATACAGGCTTTCTATTATTCCATTTCTTGTTGACTTCACAGATATTCAATATTGGACATTATTACCCTCGCATGCCAAGTATCAAGCTTTTTACTTTTCTTTAGTTATCACAAGCCAACAAAACAGGAAACCACAGTAAGCAGTCCGCATACGTTAAAATGAAAAACGACAGGAAAATCATACCTCACATAATTAACTCTGGCTCTCAAATTTCGCTCTTTAGTCCAAAAATAAAATCAGTTTCGCTATCAAGGGGAATTAATCAAGTGGAAAGCAAAGAAAAACACATTTATTTTTACACATATTTATTCAATTTAGTTTAAAATTTAAATATTCCAATTTTTAATCATGCTCTAATGAAAACATGACTACAGGCTTTCTATTATTCAATTTCTTTTTGACTTCACATATAGTCAATATCCGACATTATTAACCTAGCATGCTAAGTATCCAGCTTTTTACTTTGCTCAAGTTATCAGAAGCCAGAAAAACACGAAACCACACCCAAAAGTCCGCATACGTTAAAATGAAAAACGAAAGGAAAATCATACCTCACATAATTAACTCTGCCTCTCAAATTTCGCTCTTTATTCCAAATATAAAAACAGTTTCGGTATCAAGGAGAATTAATCAAGTGGAAAAGCAAACAATAACACATTTATTATTACACATGTTTATTCAATTTAATTTAAAATTTAAATATTCCAATTTTTAATCAG
Source organism: Thermobia domestica (assembly GCF_964235325.1). Lineage (NCBI taxonomy): Eukaryota > Metazoa > Arthropoda > Insecta > Zygentoma > Lepismatidae > Thermobia > Thermobia domestica. The sequence continues at coordinate 65,967 of NW_027656096.1, read as the reverse complement.
TCTATAATTAAAAAATAAACTACAGGCTTTCTATTATTCCATTTCTTGTTGACTTCACAGATATTCAATATTAGACATTAAAACCCTCGCATGCCAACTATCCAGCTTTTTACTTTGCTCTAGGTATATGAAAGCAAGAAAAGATGAAATCCACTCTCAGCAGTCCGCATACGTTAAAATGAAAAACCTCCGGAAAATCATACCTCACATCATTAGCTCTGGCTCTCAAATTTTGCTCTTTAGTTCCAATATAAAATCAGTTTCGGTATCAAAGGGAATCATTCAAGTCGAAATGCAAAGAAAAACATTTATTTTTACACATGTTTATTCAATTTAATTTAGAATTTAAATATTCCAATTTTTAATCATGCTCTAATGAAAACATGACTACAGGCTTTCTATTATTCAATTTCTTGTTGACTTCACATATAGTCAATATCACACATTATTAACCTCGCATGCCAAGTATCCAGCTTTTCACATTGCTTTTGTTATCAGAAGCCAACAAAACAGGAAAGCACACTCAGCAGTCCGCATACGATAAAATGAAAAACGACCGGACAATCATACCTCACATAATTAACTCTGCCTCTCAAATTTTCCTCTTCAGTCAAAATATAATATCATTTTCGGTATCAAGGAGAATCAATCAAGCGGAAAAGCAATGAAAAACACATTTATTTTTACACATATTTATTCAATTTAATTTAAAATTTAAATATTCCAATTTTTAATCATGCTCTAATGAAAACATATCTACAGGCTTTCTATTAATCCATTTCTTGTTGACTTCAAATTTAGTCAATATCAGACATTACTAACCTTGCATGCCAAGTATCCAGCTTTTCACATTGCTTTTGTTATCAGAAGCCAACAAAACAGGAAACCACACTCAGCAGTCCGCATACGTTAAAATGAAAAACGACCGCAAAATCATACCTCACTTAATTAGCTCTGGCTCTCAAATTTTGCTCTTCAGTAATATAACAATATCATTTTCGGTATTAATGAAAATCAATCAAGCGGAAAAGCAAAGAAAAAAACATTTATTATTTCACATATTTATTCAATTTAATTTAAAATTTAAATATTCCAATTTGAATCATGCTCTAGTAAAAACATAAACAAAAGGCTTCCTATTATTCTATTTGTTGTTGACTTCACCGATAGTCAATATCAGACATTATTAACCTCGCATGCCAATTATCCAGCTTTTTATTTTGCTTTAGTTATCAGAAACCAACAATCCAGGACACCACACTCAGGAATCCGCATACGTTAAAATGGAAAACAACAGGAAAATCACACCTCACATAATTAACTCTGGCTCTCAAATTTTGCTCTTTATTCCAAATATAAAAACAGTTTCGGTATCAAGGAGAATTAATCAAGTTTAAAAGCAAAGAATAACACATTTATTATTACACATATTTATTCAATTTAATTTAAAATTTAAATATTCCAATTTTTAATCATGCAATAATTAAAAAATAAAATACAGGCTTCCTATTATTCTATTTGTTGTTGACTTCACCGATATTCAATATCAGACATAATTAACCTCGCATGCCAAGTATCCAGCTTTTCACATTGCTTAATTATCAGATTGCAGCAAAAAAGGAAACCACACTCAACACTCTGCATACGTTAAAATGAAAAACCACCGGAAAATCATAATTCACATAATTAACACTGGCTCTCAAATTTCGCTCTTTAGTCCAAATATAAAATCAGTTTCGCTATCAAGGGGAATTAATCAAGTGGAAAGCAAAGAAAAACACATTTATTTTTAAACATATTTATTCAATTTAGTTTAAAATTTAAATATTCCAATTTTTAATCATGCTCTAATGAAAACATGACTACAGGCTTTCTATTATTCAATTTCTTTTTGATTTCACATATAGTCAATATCCGACATTATTAACCGTGCATGCTAAGTATGCAGCTTTTTACTTTGCTCAAGTTATCAGAAGCCAGAAAAACACGAAACCACACCCAAAAGTCCGCATACGTTAAAATGAAAAACGAAAGGAAAATCATACCTCACATAATTAACTCTGGCTCTCAAATTTTCCTCTTCAATCAAAATATAATATCATTTTCGGTATCAAGGAGAATCAATCAAGCGGAAAAGCAATGAAAAACACATTTATTTTTACACATATTTATTCAATTTAATTTAAAATTTAAATATTCCAATTCTTAATCATGCTCTAATGAGAACATATCTACAGGCTTTCTAATAATCCATTTCTTGTTGACTTCACATTTAGACAATATCGGACATTACTAACCTTGCATGTCAAGTATCCAGCTTTCCACATTGCTTTTGTTATCAGAAGGCAACAAAACATCAAACCACACTCAGTAGTCCGCATACGTTAAAATGAAAGACGACCGCAAAATCATACCTCACTTAATTAGCTCTGGCTCTCAAATTTTGCTCTTCAGTAAAATAACAATATCATTTTCGGTATCAAGGAAAATCAATAAAGCGGAAAAGCAATGAAAAACACTTTTTTTTACACATGTTTATTCAATTTAATTTAGAATTTAAATATTACAATTTTTAAACATGCTCTACTAAAAACATAAACAAAACGCTTCCTATTATTCTATTTGTTGTTGACTTCACCGATATTCAATATCGGACATTATTAACCTCTCATGCCAATTATCCAGCTTTTTACTTTGCTTTAGTTATCAGAAGCCAACAATCCAGGACACCACACTCAGGAATCCGCATACGTTAAAATGGAAAACAACCGGAAAATCACACCTCACATAATTAACTCTGGCTCTCAAATTTTGCTCTTCAGTCAAAATATAATATCATTTTCGGTATCAAGGAGAATGAATCAAGCGGAAACGCAATGAAAAACACATTTATTATTAAACATATTTATTCAATTTTAATTTAAAATTTAAATATTCCAATTTTTAATCATGCTCTAATGAAAATATAACTACAAGCTTTCTATTAATCCATTTCTTGTTGACTTCACACATAGTCAATATCAGACATTATTAACCTCGCATGCCACGTATCCAGCTTTTCACATTGCTTAATTATCAGAATGCAGCAAAAAAGGAAACCACACTCTACAGTCTGCATACGTTAAAATAAAAAACCACCTAAAAATCATAATTCACATAATTAACACTGGCTCTCAAATTTCGCTCTTTATTCCAAATATAAAATCAGTTTCGGTATCAAGGAGAATTAATCAAGTTTAAAAGCAAAGAATAACACATTTATTATTACACATATTTATTCAATTTAATTTAAAATTTAAATATTCCAATTTTTAATCATGCAATAATTAAAAAATAAACTACAGGCTTTCTATTATTCCATTTCTTGTTGACTTCACAGATATTCAATATTATACATTATTACCCTCTCATGCCAAGTATCAAGCTTTTTACTTTTCTTTAGTTATCACAACCCAACAAAACAGGAAACCACAGTAAGCAGTCTGCATACGTTAAAATGAAAAACGACAGGAAAATCATACCTCATATAATTAACTCTGGCTCTCAAATTTCGCTCTTTAGTCCAAATATAAAATCAGTTTCGGTATCAAGGGGAATTAATCAAGTGGAAAGCAAAGAAAAACATTTATTTTTACACATTTTTATTCAATTTAGTTTAAAATTTAAATATTCCAATTTTTAATCATTCTCTAATGAAAACATGACTACAGGCTTTCTATTATTCAATTTCTTTTTCACTTCACATATAGTCAATATCCGACATTATTAACCTTGCATGCTAAGTATCCAGCTTTTTACTTTGCTCAAGTTATCAGAAGCCAGAAAAACACGAAACCACACCCAAAAGTCCGCATACGTTAAAATGAAAAACGAAAGGAAATTCATACCTCACATAATTAACTCTTGCTCTCAAATTTCGCTCTTTATTCCAAATATAAAAACAGTTTCGGTATCAAGGAGAATTAATCAAGTGGAAAAGCAAACAATAACACATTTATTATTACACATATTTTTTCAATTTAATTTAAAATTTAAATATTCCAATTTTTAATCATTCTATAATTAAAAAATAAACTACAGGCTTTCTATTATTCCATTTCTTGTTGACTTCACAGATATTCAATATTAGACATTAAAACCCTCGTATGCCAAGTATCCAGCTTTTTGCTTTGCTCTAGGTATATGAAAGCAAGAAAAGATGAATACCACTCTCAGCAGTCCGCATACGTTAAAATGAAGAACCTCCGGAAAATCATACCTCACCTCATTAGCTCCCGCTCTCAAATTTTGCTCTTTAGTTCCAATATAAAATCAGTTTCGGTATCAAAGGGAATCATTCAAGCCGAATTGCAAAGAAAAACACATTTATTTTTACACATGTTTATTCAATTTAATTTATAATTTAAATATTCCAATTTTTAATCATGCTCTAATGAAAACATGACTACAGGCTTTCTATTATTCAATTTCTTGTTGACTTCACATATAGTCAATATCACACATTATTAACCTCGCATGCCAAGTATCCAGCTTTTCACATTGCTTTTGTTATCAGAAGCCAACAAAACAGGAAAGCACACTCAGCAGTCCGCATACGTTAAAATGAAAAACGACCGGAAAATCATACCTCACATAATTAACTCTGGCTCTCAAATTTTGCTCTTCAGTAAAATAACAATATCATTTTCGGTATTAGTGAGAATCAATCAAGCGGAAAAGCAAAGAAAAAAAACATTTATTATTACACATATTTATTCAATTTAATTTAAAATTTAAATATTCCAATTTGAATCATGCTCTAGTAAAAACATAAACAAAAGGCTTCCTATTATTCTATTTGTTGTTGACTTCACCGATATTCAATATCAGACATTATTAACCTCGCAAGCCAATTATCCAGCTTTTTACTTTGCTTTAGTTATCAGAAGCAAACAATCCAGGACACCACACTCAGGAATCCGCATACGTTAAAATGGAAAACAACCGGAAAATCACACCTCACATAACTAACTCTGGCTCTCAAATTTTGCTCTTCAGTCAAAATATAATATCATTTTCGGTATCAAGGAGAATGAGTCAAGCGGAAACGCAATGAAAAACACATTTATTATTAAACATATTTATTCAATTTAATTTAAAATTTAAATATTCAAATTTTTAATCATGCTATAATTAAAAAATAAACTACAGGCTTTCTATTGTTCCATTTCTTGTTGACTTCACAGATATTCAATATTAGACATTAAAACCCTCGCATGCCAAGTATCCACCTTTTTACTTTTCTTTAGTTATCACAAGCCAACAAAACAGGAAACCACAATAAGCAGTCCGCATACGTTAAAATGAAAAACGACCGGAAAATAATACCTCACATAATTAACTCTGGCTCTCAAATTTGAATCTTCAGTCAAAATATAAAATCAGTTTCGGTATCTAGGAAAATCAATCAAGCGGAAACGCAATGAAAAACACATTTATTTTTACACATATTTATTCAATTTAATTTAAAATTTAAATATTCCAATTTTTAATCATGCTCTAATGAAAACATAACTACAGGCTTTCTATTAATCCTTTCTTGTTGACTTCACATATAGTCAATACCAGACATTATTAACCTCCCATGCTAAGTATCCAGCTTTCCACATTGCTTTTGTTTTCAGAAGCCAAAAAAACAGTAATCCACACTTAGCAGTCCGCATACGTTAAAATGAAAAACGACCGCAAAACCATACCTCACATAATTAGCTCTAGCTCTCAAATTTTGCTCTTCAGTCAAATAACAATATCATTTTCGGTATCAAGGAAAATCAATCAAGCGGAAAAGCAAAGAAAAACACATTTATTATTACACATATTTATTCAATTTAATTTAAAATTTAAATATTCCAATTCTGAATCATGCTCTAGTAAAAACATAAACAACCGGCTTCCTATTATTCTATTTGTTGTTGACTTCACCGATATTCAATATCAGACATTATTCACCTCGCATGCCAAGTATCCAGCTTTTTACTTTGCTCTAGTTATCAGAATGCAACAAAACAGCCAGAGCTCCTCCGTGGCTAAGCGGTTAGCGTACGCGCCTTTGGCGCAGAAGACCCGGTTTCGATTCCCGGCGGGATCTCATGTGGTTCAGATTCCAGGTTAATCAGTAGGTCCACGTCTCATATAGCCTCGCTGCTGAACGGGAGTAAAACTCAAAATCAATCAATCAATCAAGCAACAAAACAGGATACCAGTCTCAGCCGTTCAGATATGTTAAAATGAAAAACGACCGCAAAATCATACAACACATATTTAGCTCTGGCTCTCAAATTTTCCTCTCCAGACAAAAAAAAATCTGTCTCGGTATCAAAGAGAATCAATCAAGCGGAAAAGCAAAAAAAACTCATTTATTATTACACATATTTATTCAATTTAATTTAAAATTTAAATATTCCAATTTTTAATCATGCTCTTAAAAAAATAAACTACAGGCTTTCTATTGTTCCATTTCTTGTTGACTTCACATATAGTCAATATAAGACATTATTAACCTAGCATGCTAAGTATCTAGCTTTTTACTTTGCTTTAGTTATCAGAAGCCAGAAAAACACGAAGCCACACACAATAGTCCGCATACGTTAAAATTAAAAACGACCGGAAAATCATACCTCACATAATTAACTCTGGCTCTCAAATTTCGCTCTTTAGTCCAAATATAAAATCAATTTCGGTATCAAGGAGAATAAATCAAGTGGAAAAGCAAAGAAAAACACATTTATTATTACACATATTTATTCAATTTAATTTAAAATTTAAATATTCCAATTTTTAATCATGCTATAATTCAAAAATAAACTACAGGCTTTCTATTATTCCATTTCTTGTTGACTTCACAGATATTCAATATTAGACATTATTACCCTCGCATGTCAAGTATCCAGCTTTTTATTTTTTTTTAGTTTACACAAGCCAACAAAACAGGAAACCACACTAAGCAGTCGGCGTACGTTAAAATGAAAAACGACCAGAAAATCATACCTCAAATAATTAACTCTGGCTCTCAAATTTCGATCTTCAGTCAAAATATAACATCACTTTCGGTATCAAGGAGAATCAATCAAGCAGAAAAGCAATAAAAAACACATTTATTTTTACACATATTTTTTCAATTAAATTTAAAATTTAAATATTCCAATTTTTAATCATGCTCTAGTAAAAACATAAACAACAGGCTTCCTATTATTCTATTTCTTGTTGACTTCACATATAGTCAATACCAGACATTATTAACCTCGCATGCTAAGTATCCAGCTTTCCACATTGCTTTTGTTATCAAAAGCCAACAAAACAGAAAACCATACTCTGCAGTCCGCATACTTTAAAATGGAAAACGACCGAAAAATCCTTCCTCACATCCTTAGCTCTGGCTCTCAAATTTTGCTCTTCAGTCAAAATATAATATCATTTTCGGTATCAAGGAGAATCACTCAATCGGAAAAGCAATGAAAAACACATTTATTATTACACATATTTTATCAATTAAATTTAAAATTTAAATATTCCAATTTTTAATCATGCTCTAATGAAAACATAACAACAGGCTTTCTATTAATCCTTTCTTGTTGACTTCACATTTAGTCAATATCAGACATTATTAACCTCGCTTGCCAGGTATCCAGCTTTTCACATATCTTTTGTTATCAGAAGCCAACAAAACAGGAAACCACACTCAGCAGTCCGCATACGTTAAAATTAAAAACGACCGCAAAATCATACCTCACATAATTAGGTCTAGCTCTCAAATTTTGCTCTTCAGTCAAATAACAATATCATTTTCGGTATCAAGTAGAATCAATCAAGCGGAAAAGCAAAGAAAAACACATTTTTTTACACATGTTTATTCAGTTTAATTTAGAATTTAAATATTACAATTTTTAATCATGCTCTAGTAAAAACATAAACAAAAGGCTTCCTATTATTCTATTTGTTGTTGACTTCACCGATATTCAATATCAGACATTATTAACCTCTCATGCCAATTATCCAGCTTTTTACTTTGCTTTAGTTATCAGAAGCCAACAAACCAGGACACCACACTCAGGAATCCGCATACGTTAAAATGGAAAACAACCGGAAAATCACACCTCGCATAATTAACTCTGGCTCTCAAATTTTGCTCTTCAGTCAAAATATAATATCATTTTCGGTATCAAGGAGAATGAATCAAGCGGAAACGCAGCGAAAAACTCATTTATTATTACACACATTTATTTAATTTAATTTATAATTTAAACATTCCAATTTTTAATCATGCTCTAATTATAACATAAACTACAAGCTTTCTATCATTCCATTTCTTGTTGACTTCTCATATAGTCAATATTAGATATTATTAACCTCTTATGCCAATTATCAAGCTTTTCATATTGTTTTAGTTAGCAGAAGGAAACAAAACAGGAAACCACTCTCAGCATATGTTAAAATGAAAAAGGAACGGAAAATCATACCTCAAATAATTAGCTCTGGCTCTGAAATTTTGCTCTTCAGTCAAATAACAATATCATTTTCGGTATAAAGGAGAATCAATCAAGCGGAAAGCAATGAAAAACACATTTATTTTTACACGTATTTATTCAATTTAATTTAAAATTTAAATATTCCAATTTTTAATCATGCTCTAATGAAAATATATCTACAGGCTTTCTATTAATCCATTTCTTGCTGACTTCACACATAGTCAATATCAGACATTATTAACCTCGCATGCCAAGTATCCAGCTTTTCACATTGCTTAATTATCAGAATGCAGCAAAAAAGGAAACCACACTCAACAGTCTGCATACGTTAAAATGAAAAACCACCAAAAATCATAATTCACATAATTAACACTGGCTCTCAAATTTCGCTCTTTATTCCAAATATAAAATCAGTTTCGGTATCAAGGAGAATTAATCAAGTTTAAAAGCAAAGAATAACACATTTATTATTACACATATTTATTCAATTTAATTTAAAATTTAAATATTCCAATTTTTAATCATGCAATAATTAAAAAATAAAATACAGGCTTTCTATTATTCCATTTCTTGTTGACTTCACAGATATTCAATATTGGACATTATTACCCTCGCATGCCAAGTATCAAGCTTTTTACTTTTCTTTAGTTATCACAAGCCAACAAAACAGGAAACCACAGTAAGCAGTCCGCATACGTTAAAATGAAAAACGACAGGAAAATCATACCTCACATAATTAACTCTGGCTCTCAAATTTCGCTCTTTAGTCCAAAAATAAAATCAGTTTCGCTATCAAGGGGAATTAATCAAGTGGAAAGCAAAGAAAAACACATTTATTTTTACACATATTTATTCAATTTAGTTTAAAATTTAAATATTCCAATTTTTAATCATGCTCTAATGAAAACATGACTACAGGCTTTCTATTATTCAATTTCTTTTTGACTTCACATATAGTCAATATCCGACATTATTAACCTAGCATGCTAAGTATCCAGCTTTTTACTTTGCTCAAGTTATCAGAAGCCAGAAAAACACGAAACCACACCCAAAAGTCCGCATACGTTAAAATGAAAAACGAAAGGAAAATCATACCTCACATAATTAACTCTGCCTCTCAAATTTCGCTCTTTATTCCAAATATAAAAACAGTTTCGGTATCAAGGAGAATTAATCAAGTGGAAAAGCAAACAATAACACATTTATTATTACACATGTTTATTCAATTTAATTTAAAATTTAAATATTCCAATTTTTAATCAGTCTATAATTAAAAAATAAACTACAGGCTTTCTATTATTCCATTTCTTGTTGACTTCACAGATATTCAATATTAGACATTAAAACCCTCGCATGCCAACTATCCAGCTTTTTACTTTGCTCTAGGTATATGAAAGCAAGAAAAGATGAAATCCACTCTCAGCAGTCCGCATACGTTAAAATGAAAAACCTCCGGAAAATCATACCTCACATCATTAGCTCTGGCTCTCAAATTTTGCTCTTTAGTTCCAATATAAAATCAGTTTCGGTATCAAAGGGAAACCACAGTAAGCACTCCGCATACGTTAAAATGAAAAACGACAGGAAAATCATACCTCACATCATTAGCTCTGGCTCTCAAATTTCGCTCTTTAGTCTAAATATAAAATCAGTTTCGCTATCAAGGGGAATTAATCAAGTGGAAAGCAAAGAAAAACACATTTATTTTTACACATATTTATTCAATTTAGTTTAAAATTTAAATATTCCAATTTTTAATCATGCTCTAATGAAAACATGACTACAGGCTTTCTATTATTCAATTTCTTTTTGATTTCACATATAGTCAATATCCGACATTATTAACCGTGCATGCTAAGTATGCAGCTTTTTACTTTGCTCAAGTTATCAGAAGCCAGAAAAACACGAAACCACACCCAAAAGTCCGCATACGTTAAAATGAAAAACGAAAGGAAAATCATACCTCACATAATTAACTATGGCTCTCAAATTTTCCTCTTCAATCAAAATATAATATCATTTTCGGTATCAAGGAGAATCAATCAAGCGGAAAAGCAATGAAAAACACATTTATTTTTACACATATTTATTCAATTTAATTTAAAATTTAAATATTCCAATTTTTAATCATGCTCTAATGAGAACATATCTACAGGCTTTCTATTAATCCATTTCTTGTTGACTTCACATTTAGTCAATATCAGACATTACTAACCTTGCATGTCAAGTATCCAGCTTTCCACATTGCTTTTGTTATCAGAAGCCAACAAAACAGGAAACCACACTCAGTAGTCCGCATACGTTAAAATGAAAGACGACCGCAAAATCATACCTCACTTAATTAGCTCTGGCTCTCAAATTTTGCTCTTCAGTAAAATAACAATATCATTTTCGGTATCAAGGAAAATCAATAAAGCGGAAAAGCAATGAAAAACACATTTTTTTACACATGTTTATTCAATTTAATTTAGAATTTAAATATTACAATTTTTAATCATGCTCTAGTAAAAACATAAACAAAACGCTTCCTATTCTTCTATTTGTTGTTGACTTCACCGATATTCAATATCGGACATTATTAACCTCTCATGCCAATTATCCAGCTTTTTACTTTGCTTTAGTTATCAGAAGCCAACAATCCAGGACACCACACTCAGGAATCCGCATACGTTAAAATGGAAAACAACCGGAAAATCACACCTCACATAATTAACTCTGGCTCTCAAATTTTGCTCTTCAGTCAAAATATAATATCATTTTCGGTATCAAGGAGAATGAATCAAGCGGAAACGCAATGAAAAACACATTTATTATTAAACATATTTATTCAATTTAATTTAAAATTTAAATATTCCAATTTTTAATCATGCTCTAATGAAAATATAACTACAAGCTTTCTATTAATCCATTTCTTGTTGACTTCACACATAGTCAATACCAGACATTATTAACCTTGCATGCCACGTATCCAGCTTTTCACATTGCTTAATTATCAGAATGCAGCAAAAAAGGAAACCACACTCTACAGTCTGCATACGTTAAAATGAAAAACCACCTAAAAATCATAATTCACATAATTAACACTGGCTCTCAAATTTCGCTCTTTATTCCAAATATAAAATCATTTTCGGTATCAAGGAGAATGAATCAAGCGGAAACGCAATGAAAAACACATTTATTATTAAACATATTTATTCAATTTAATTTAAAATTTAAATATTCCAATTTTTAATCATGCTCTAATGAAAATATAACTACAAGCTTTCTATTAATCCATTTCTTGTTGACTTCACACATAGTCAATACCAGACATTATTAACCTTGCATGCCACGTATCCAGCTTTTCACATTGCTTAATTATCAGAATGCAGCAAAAAAGGAAACCACACTCAACACTCTGCATACGTTAAAATGAAAAACCACCGGAAAATCATACCTCACATCATTAGCTCTGGCTCTCAAATTTTGCTCTTTAGTTCCAATATAAAATCAGTTTCGGTATCAAAGGGAATCATTCAAGTCGAAATGCAAAGAAAAACATTTATTTTTACACATGTTTATTCAATTTAATTTAGAATTTAAATATTCCAATTTTTAATCATGCTCTAATGAAAACATGACTACAGGCTTTCTATTATTCAATTTCTTGTTGACTTCACATATAGTCAATATCACACATTATTAACCTCGCATGCCAAGTATCCAGCTTTTCACATTGCTTTTGTTATCAGAAGCCAACAAAACAGGAAAGCACACTCAGCAGTCCGCATACGATAAAATGAAAAACGACCGGAAAATCATACCTCACATAATTAACTCTGCCTCTCAAATTTTCCTCTTCAGTCAAAATATAATATCATTTTCGGTATCAAGGAGAATCAATCAAGCGGAAAAGCAATGAAAAACACATTTATTTTTACACATATTTATTCAATTTAATTTAAAATTTAAATATTCCAATTTTTAATCATGCTCTAATGAAAACATATCTACAGGCTTTCTATTAATCCATTTCTTGTTGACTTCACATTTAGTCAATATCAGACATTACTAACCTTGCATGCCAAGTATCCAGCTTTTCACATTGCTTTTGTTATCAGAAGCCAACAAAACAGGAAACCACACTCAGCAGTCCGCATACGTTAAAATGAAAAACGACCGCAAAATCATACCTCACTTAATTAGCTCTGGCTCTCAAATTTTGCTCTTCAGTAATATAACAATATCATTTTCGGTATTAATGAAAATCAATCAAGCGGAAAAGCAAAGAAAAAAACATTTATTATTTCACATATTTATTCAATTTAATTTAAAATTTAAATATTCCAATTTGAATCATGCTCTAGTAAAAACATAAACAAAAGGCTTCCTATTATTCTATTTGTTGTTGACTTCACCGATAGTCAATATCAGACATTATTAACCTCGCATGCCAATTATCCAGCTTTTTATTTTGCTTTAGTTATCAGAAACCAACAATCCAGGACACCACACTCAGGAATCCGCATACGTTAAAATGGAAAACAACAGGAAAATCACACCTCACATAATTAACTCTGGCTCTCAAGTTTTGCTCTTTATTCCAAATATAAAAACAGTTTCGGTATCAAGGAGAATTAATCAAGTTTAAAAGCAAAGAATAACACATTTATTATTACACATATTTATTCAATTTAATTTAAAATTTAAATATTCCAATTTTTAATCATGCAATAATTAAAAAATAAAATACAGGCTTCCTATTATTCTATTTGTTGTTGACTTCACCGATATTCAATATCAGACATAATTAACCTCGCATGCCAAGTATCCAGCTTTTCACATTGCTTAATTATCAGATTGCAGCAAAAAAGGAAACCACACTCAACACTCTGCATACGTTAAAATGAAAAACCACCGGAAAATCATAATTCACATAATTAACACTGGCTCTCAAATTTCGCTCTTTATTCCAAATATAAAATCAGTTTTGGTATCAAGGAGAATTAATCAAGTTTAAAAGCAAAGAATAACACATTTATTATTACACATATTTATTCAATTTAAGTTAAAATTTAAATATTCCAATTTTTAATCATGCAATAATTAAAAAATAAAATACAGGCTTTCTATTATTCCATTTCTTGTTGACTTCACAGATATTCAATATTGGACATTATTACCCTCGCATGCCAAGTATCAAGCTTTTTACTTTTCTTTAGTTATCACAAGCCAACAAAACAGGAAACCACAGTAAGCACTCCGCATACGTTAAAATGAAAAACGACAGGAAAATCATACCTCACATCATTAGCTCTGGCTCTCAAATTTCGCTCTTTAGTCTAAATATAAAATCAGTTTCGCTATCAAGGGGAATTAATCAAGTGGAAAGCAAAGAAAAACACATTTATTTTTACACATATTTATTCAATTTAGTTTAAAATTTAAATATTCCAATTTTTAATCATGCTCTAATGAAAACATGACTACAGGCTTTCTATTATTCAATTTCTTTTTGATTTCACATATAGTCAATATCCGACATTATTAACCGTGCATGCTAAGTATGCAGCTTTTTACTTTGCTCAAGTTATCAGAAGCCAGAAAAACACGAAACCACACCCAAAAGTCCGCATACGTTAAAATGAAAAACGAAAGGAAAATCATACCTCACATAATTAACTATGGCTCTCAAATTTTCCTCTTCAATCAAAATATAATATCATTTTCGGTATCAAGGAGAATCAATCAAGCGGAAAAGCAATGAAAAACACATTTATTTTTACACATATTTATTCAATTTAATTTAAAATTTAAATATTCCAATTTTTAATCATGCTCTAATGAGAACATATCTACAGGCTTTCTATTAATCCATTTCTTGTTGACTTCACATTTAGTCAATATCAGACATTATTAACCTTGCATGCCACGTATCCAGCTTTTCACATTGCTTAATTATCAGAATGCAGCAAAAAAGGAAACCACACTCTACAGTCTGCATACGTTAAAATGAAAAACCACCTAAAAATCATAATTCACATAATTAACACTGGCTCTCAAATTTCGCTCTTTATTCCAAATATAAAATCAGTTTCGGTATCAAGGAGAATTAAACAAGTTTAAAAGCAAAGAATAACACATTTATTTTTACACATATTTATTCAATTTAATTTAAAATTTAAATATTCCAATTTTTAATCATGCAATAATTAAAAAATAAACTACAGGCTTTCTATTATTCCATTTCTTGTTGACTTCACAGGTATTCAATATTATACATTATTACCCTCGCATGACAATTATCAAGCTTTTTACTTTTCTTTAGTTATCACAAGCCAACAAAACAGGAAACCACAGTAAGCAGTCCGCATACGTTAAAATGAAAAACGACAGGAAAATCATACCTCACATAATTAACTCTGGCTCTCAAATTTCGCTCTTTAGTCCAAATATAAAATCAGTTTCGGTATCAAGGGGAATTAATCAAGTGGAAAGCAAAGAAAAACATTTATTTTTACACATATTTATTCAATTTAGTTTAAAATTTAAATATTCCAATTTTAAATCATGCTCTAATGAAAACATGACTACAGGCTTTCTATTATTCAATTTCTTTTTGACTTCACATATAGTCAATATCCGACATTATTAACCTTGCATGCTAAGTATCCAGCTTTTTACTTTGCTCAAGTTATCAGAAGCCAGAAAAACACGAAACCACGCCCAAAAGTCCGCATACGTTAAAATGAAAAACGAAAGGAAATTCATACCTCACATAATTAAATCTGGCTCTCAAATTTCGCTCTTTATTCCAAATATAAAAACAGTTTCGGTATCAAGGAGAATTAATCAAGTGGAAAAGCAAACAATAACACATTTATTATTACACATATTTTTTCAATTTAATTTAAAATTTAAATATTCCAATTTTTAATCATTCTATAATTAAAAAATAAACTACAGGCTTTCTATTATTCCATTTCTTGTTGAATTCACAGATATTCAATATTAGACATTAAAACCCTCGTATGCCAAGTATCCAGCTTTTTGCTTTGCTCTAGGTATATGAAAGCAAGAAAAGATGAATACCACTCTCAGCAGTCCGCATACGTTAAAATGAAGAACCTCCGGAAAATCATACCTCACATCATTAGCTCTGGCTCTCAAATTTCGCTCTTTAGTCCAAATATAAAATCAGTTTCGCTATCAAGGGGAATTAATCAAGCGGAAAGCAAAGAAAAACACATTTATTTTTACACATGTTTATTCAATTTAATTTATAATTTAAATATTCCAATTTTTAATCATGCTCTAATGAAAACATGACTACAGGCTTTCTATTATTCAATTTCTTGTTGACTTCACATATAGTCAATATCACACATTATTAACCTCGCATGCCAAGTATCCAGCTTTTCACATTGCTTTTGTTATCAGAAGCCAACAAAACAGGAAAGCACACTCAGCAGTCCGCATACGTTAAAATGAAAAACGACCGGAAAATCATACCTCACATAATTAACTCTGGCTCTCAAATTTTGCTCTTCAGTAAAATAACAATATCCTTTTCGGTATTAATGAGAATCAATCAAGCGGAAAAGCAAAGAAAAAAACATTTATTATTACACATATTTATTCAATTTAATTTAAAATTTAAATATTCCAATTTGAATCATGCTCTAGTAAAAACATAAACAAAAGGCTTCCTATTATTCCATTTTTTGTTGACTTCACAGATATTCAATATTAGACATTAAAACCCTCGCATGCCAAGTATCCACCTTTTTACTTTTCTTTAGTTATCACAAGCCAACAAAACAGGAAACCACAATAAGCAGTCCGCATACGTTAAAATGAAAAACGACCGGAAAATAATACCCCACATAATTAACTCTGGCTCTCAAATTTGAATCTTCAGTCAAAATATAAAATCAGTTTCGGTATCTAGGAAAATCAATCAAGCGGAAACGCAATGAAAAACACATTTATTTTTACACATATTTATTCAATTTAATTTAAAATTTAAATATTCCAATGTTTAATCATGCTCTAATGAAAACATAACTACAGGCTTTCTATTAATCCTTTCTTGTTGACTTCACATATAGTCAATACCAGACATTATTAACCTCCCATGCTAAGTATCCAGCTTTCCACATTGCTTTTGTTTTCAGAAGCCAACAAAACAAGAAACCATACTCAGCAGTCCGCATACGTTATTATGGAAAATGACCGAAAAATCATACCTCACATCATTAGCTCTGGCTCTCAGATTTTGCTCTTCAGTAAAAATATAACATCATTTTCGGTATCAAGGAGAATCAAGTAAGCGGTAAAGCAATGAAAAACACATTTATTTTTACACATATTTATTCAATTTAATTTAATATTTAAATATTCCAATTTTTAATCATGCTCTAATGAAAACATAATTACAGGCTTTCTATTAATCCTTTCTTGTTGACTTCACATTTAGTCAATATCAGACATTATTAACCTCGCATGCCACGTATCCAGCTTTTCACATTGCTTTTGTTATCAGAAGCCAAAAAAACAGTAATCCACACTTAGCAGTCCGCATACGTTAAAATGAAAAACGACCGCAAAACCATACCTCACATAATTAGCTCTAGCTCTCAAATTTTGCTCTTCAGTCAAATAACAATATCATTTTCGGTATCAAGGAAAATCAATCAAGCGGAAAAGCAAAGAAAAACACATTTATTATTACACATATTTATTCAATTTAATTTAAAATTTAAATATTCCAATTCTGAATCATGCTCTAGTAAAAACATAAACAACCGGCTTCCTATTATTCTATTTGTTGTTGACTTCACCGATATTCAATATCAGACATTATTCACCTCGCATGCCAAGTATCCAGCTTTTTACTTTGCTCTAGTTATCAGAATGCAACAAAACAGCCAGAGCTCCTCCGTGGCTAAGCGGTTAGCGTACGCGCCTTTGGCGCGGAAGACCCGGGTTCGATTCCCGGCGGGATCTCATGTGGTTCAGATTCCAGGTTAATCAGTAGGTCCACGTCTCATATAGCCTCGCTGCTGAACGGGAGTAAAACTCAAAATCAATCAATCAATCAAGCAACAAAACAGGATACCAGTCTCAGCCGTTCAGATATGTTAAAATGAAAAACGACCGCAAAATCATACAACACATATTTAGCTCTGGCTCTCAAATTTTCCTCTCCAGACAAAAAAAAAATCAGTCTCGGTATCAAAGAGAATCAATCAAGCGGAAAAGCAAAAAAAACTCATTTATTATTACACATATTTATTCAATTTAATTTAAAATTTAAATATTCCAATTTTTAATCATGCTCTTAAAAAAATAAACTACAGGCTTTCTATTGTTCCATTTCTTGTTGACTTCACATATAGTCAATATAAGACATTATTACCCTCGCATGTCAAGTATCCAGCTTTTTATTTTTTTTTAGTTTACACAAGCCAACAAAACAGGAAACCACACTAAGCAGTCGGCGTACGTTAAAATGAAAAACGACCAGAAAATCATACCTCAAATAATTAACTCTGGCTCTCAAATTTCGATCTTCAGTCAAAATATAAAATCAATTTCGGTATCAAGGAGAATAAATCAAGTGGAAAAGCAAAGAAAAACACATTTATTATTACACATATTTATTCAATTTAATTTAAAATTTAAATATTCCAATTTTTAATCATGCTATAATTCAAAAATAAACTACAGGCTTTCAATTATTCCATTTCTTGTTGACTTCACAGATATTCAATATTAGACATTATTACCCTCGCATGTCAAGTATCCAGCTTTTTATTTTTTTTTAGTTTACACAAGCCAACAAAACAGGAAACCACACTAAGCAGTCGGCGTACGTTAAAATGAAAAACGACCAGAAAATCATACCTCAAATAATTAACTCTGGCTCTCAAATTTCGATCTTCAGTCAAAATATAACATCACTTTCGGTATCAAGGAGAATCAATCAAGCAGAAAAGCAATAAAAAACACATTTATTTTTACACATATTTTTTCAATTAAATTTAAAATTTAAATATTCCAATTTTTAATCATGCTCTAATGAAAACATAACAACAGGCTTTCTATTAATCCTTTCTTGTTGACTTCACATTTAGTCAATATCAGACATTATTAACCTCGCTTGCCAGGTATCCAGCTTTTCACATATCTTTTGTTATCAGAAGCCAACAAAACAGGAAACCACACTCAGCAGTCCGCATACGTTCAAATTAAAAACGACCGCAAAATCATACCTCACATAATTAAATCTAGCTCTCAAATTTTTCTCTTCAGTCAAATAACAATATCATTTTCGGTATCAAGTAGAATCAATCAAGCGGAAAAGCAAAGAAAAACACATTTTTTTACACATGTTTATTCAGTTTAATTTAGAATTTAAATATTACAATTTTTAATCATGCTCTAGTAAAAACATAAACAAAAGGCTTCCTATTATTCTATTTGTTGTTGACTTCACCGATATTCAATATCAGACATTATTAACCTCTCATGCCAATTATCCAGCTTTTTACTTTGCTTTAGTTATCAGAAGCCAACAAACCAGGACACCACACTCAGGAATCCGCATACGTTAAAATGGAAAACAACCGGAAAATCACACCTCACATAATTAACTCTGGCTCTCAAATTTTGCTCTTCAGTCAAAATATAATATCATTTTCGGTATCAAGGAGAATGAATCAAGCGGAAACGCAGCGAAAAACTCATTTATTATTACACACATTTATTCAATTTAATTTATAATTTAAATATTCCAATTTTTAATCATGCTCTAATTATAACATAAACTACAAGCTTTCTATCATTCCATTTCTTGTTGACTTCTCATATAGTCAATATTAGATATTATTAACCTCTTATGCCAATTATCAAGCTTTTTATATTGTTTTAGTTAATAGAAGGAAACAAAACAGGAAACCACTCTCAGCATATGTTAAAATGAAAAAGGAACGGAAAATCATACCTCAAATAATTAGCTCTGGCTCTCAAATTTTGCTCTTCAGTCAAATAACAATATCATTTTCGGTATCAAGGAGAATCAATCAAGCGGAAAAGCAATGAAAAACACATTTATTATTAAACATATTTATTCAATTTAATGTAAAATTTAAATATTCCAATTTTTAATCATGCTCTAATGAAAATATATCTACAGGTTTTCTATTAATCCATTTCTTGCTGACTTCACACATAGTCAATATCAGACATTATTAACCTCGCATGCCAAGTATCCAGCTTTTCACATTGCTTAATTATCAGAATGCAGCAAAAAAGGAAACCACACTCAACAGTCTGCATACGTTAAAATGAAAAACCACCGGAAAATCATAATTCACATAATTAACACTGGCTCTCAAATTTCGCTCTTTATTCCAAATATAAAATCAGTTTCGGTATCAAGGAGAATTAGTCAAGTTTAAAAGCAAAGAATAACACATTTATTATTACACATATTTATTCAATTTAATTTAAAATTTAAATATTCCAATTTTTAATCATGCAATAATTAAAAAATGAAATACAGGCTTTCTATTATTCCATTTCTTGTTGACTTCACAGATATTCAATATTGGACATTATTACCCTCGCATGCCAACTATCCAGCTTTTTACTTTGCTCTAGGTATATGAAAGCAAGAAAAGATGAAATCCACTCTCAGCAGTCCGCATACGTTAAAATGAAAATCCTCCGGAAAATCATACCTCACATCATTAGCTCTGGCTCTCAAATTTTGCTCTTTAGTCCCAATATAAAATCAGTTTCGGTATCAAAGGGAATCATTCAAGTCGAAATGCAAAGAAAAACACATTTATTTTTACACATGTTTATTCAATTTAATTTAGAATTTAAATATTCCAATTTTTAATCATGCTCTAATGAAAACATATCTACAGGCTTTCTATTAATCCATTTCTTGTTGACTTCACATTTAGTCAATATCAGACATTACTAACCTTGCATGCCAAGTATCCAGCTTTTCACATTGCTTTTGTTATCAGAAGCCAACAAAACAGGAAACCACACTCAGCAGTCCGCATACGTTAAAATGAAAAACGACCGCAAAATCATACCTCACTTAATTAGCTCTGGCTCTCAAATTTTGCTCTTCAGTAAAATAACAATATCATTTTCGGTATTAATGAAAATCAATCAAGCGGAAAAGCAAAGAAAAAAACATTTATTATTTCACATATTTATTCAATTTAATTTAAAATTTAAATATTCCAATTTGAATCATGCTCTAGTAAAAACATAAACAAAAGGCTTCCTATTATTCTATTTGTTGTTGACTTCACCGATATTCAATATCAGACATTATTAACCTCGCATGCCAATTATCCAGCTTTTTACTTTGCTTTAGTTATCAGAAGCCAACAATCCAGGACACCACACTCAGGAATCCGCATACGTTAAAATGGAAAACAACAGGAAAATCACACCTCACATAATTAACTCTGGCTCTCAAATTTTGCTCTTTATTCCAAATATAAAATCAGTTTCGGTATCAAGGAGAATTAATCAAGTTTAAAAGCAAAGAATAACACATTTATTATTAAACATATTTATTCAATTTAATTTAAAATTTAAATATTCCAATTTTTAATCATGCAATAATTAAAAAATAAAATACAGGCTTCCTATTATTCCATTTCTTGTTGACTTCACAGATATTCAATATTGGACATTATTACCCTCGCATGCCAAGTATCAAGCTTTTTACTTTTCTTTAGTTATCACAAGCCAACAAAACAGGAAACCACAGTAAGCAGTCCGCATACGTTAAAATGAAAAACGACAGGAAAATCATACCTCACATAATTAACTCTGACTCTCAAATTTCGCTCTTTAGTCCAAATATAAAATCAGTTTCGCTATCAAGGGGAATTAATCAAGTGGAAAGCAAAGAAAAACACATTTATTTTTACACATATTTATTCAATTTAGTTTAAAATTTAAATATTCCAATTTTTAATCATGCACTAATGAAAACATGACTACAGGCTTTCTATTATTCAATTTCTTTGTGACTTCACATATAGTCAATATCCGACATTATTAACCTTGCATGCTAAGTATCCAACTTTTTACTTTGCTCAAGTTATCAGAAGCCAGAAAAACACGAAACCACACCCAAAAGTCCGCATACGTTAAAATGAAAAACGAAAGGAAAATCATACTTCACATAATTAACTCTGGCTCTCAAATTTCGCTCGTTATTCCAAATATAAAAACAGTTTCGGTATCAAGGAGAATTAATCAAGTGGAAAAGCAAACAATAACACATTTATTATTACACATATTTATTCAATTTAATTTAAAATTTAAATATTCCAATTTTTCATCATTCTATAATTAAAAAATAAACTACAGGCTTTCTATTATTCCATTTCTTGTTAACTTCACAGATATTCAATATTAGACATTAAAACCCTCGCATGCCAAGTATCCAGCTTTTTACTTTGCTCTAGATATATGAAAGCAAGAAAAGATGAAAACCACTCTCAGCAATTTCGCATACGTTAAAATGATAAACCTCCGGAAAATCATACCTCACATCATTAGCTCTGGCTCTCAAATTTTGCTCTTTAGTTCCAATATAAAATCAGTTTCGGTATCAAAGGGAATCATTCAAGTCGAAATGCAAAGAAAAACACATTTATTTTTACACATGTTTATTCAATTTAATTTAGAATTTAAATATTCCAATTTTTAATCATGCTCTAATGAAAACATGACTACAGGCTTCCTATTATTCAGTTTCTTGTTGACTTCACATATAGTCAATATCACACATTATTAACCTCGCATGCCAAGTATCCAGCTTTTCACATTGCTTTTGTTATCAGAAGCCAACAAAAGAGGAAAGCACACTCAGCAGTCCGCATACGTTAAAATGAAAAACGACCGGAAAATCATACCTCACATAATTAACTCTGGCTCTCAAATTTTCCTCTTCAATCAAAATATAATATCATTTTCGGTATCATGGAGAATCAATCAAGCGGAAAAGCAATGAAAAACACATTTATTTTTACACATATTTATTCAATTTAATTTAAAATTTAAATATTCCAATTTTTAATCATGCTCTAATGAAAACATATCTACAGGCTTTCTATTAATCCATTTCTTGTTGACTTCACATTTAGTCAATATCAGACATTACTAACCTTGCATGTCAAGTATCCAGCTTTTCACATTGCTTTTGTTATCAGAAGCCAACAAAACAGGAAACCACACTCAGCAGTCCGCATACGTTAAAATGAAAGACGACCGCAAATTCATACCTCACTTAATTAGCTCTGGCTCTCAAATTTTGCTCTTCAGTAAAATAACAATATCATTTTCGGTATTAATGAGAATCAATTTAGCGGAAAAGCAAAGAAAAAAACATTTATTATTTCACATATTTATTCAATTTAATTTAAAATTTAAATATTCCAATTTGAATCATGCTCTAGTAAAAACATAAACAAAAGGCTTCCTATTATTCCTTTTGTTGTTGACTTCACCGATATTCAATATCAGACATTATTAACCTCCCATGCCAATTATCCAGCTTTTTACTTTGCTTTAGTTATCAGAAGCCAACAATCCAGGACAAAACACTTAGGAATCCGCATACGTTAAAATGGAAAAACCGGAAAATCACAGCTCACATAATTAACTCTGGCTCTCAAATTTTGCTCTTCAGTCAAAATATAATATCATTTTCGGTATCAAGGAGAATGAATCAAGCGGAAACGCAATGAAAAACACATTTCTTATTAAACATATTTATTCATTTTAATTTAAAATTTAAATATTCCAATTTTTAATCATGCTATAATTAAAAAATAAACTACAGGCTTTCTATTATTCCATTTTTTGTTGACTTCACAGATATTCAATATTAGACATTAAAACCCTCGCATGCCAAGTATCCACATTTTTACTTTTCTTTAGTTATCACAAGCCAACAAAACAGGAAACCACAATAAGCAGTCCGCATACGTTAAAATGAAAAACGACCGGAAAATCATACCTCATATAATTAACTCTGGCTCTCAAATTTGGATCTTCAGTCAAAATATAAAATCAGTTTCGGTATCAAGGAAAATCAATAAAGCAAAAAAACAATGAAAAACACATTTTTTTACACATGTTTATTCAATTTAATTTAGAACTTAAATATTACAATTTTTAATCATGCTCTAGTAAAAACATAAACAAAACGCTTCCTATTATTCTATTTGTTGTTGACTTCACCGATATTCAATATCGGACATTATTAACCTCTCATGCCAATTATCCAGCTTTTTACTTTGCTTTAGTTTTCAGAAGCCAACAATCCAGGACAGCACACTCAGGAATCCGCATACGTTAAAATGAAAGACGACCGCAAATTCATACCTCACTTAATTAGCTCTGGCTCTCAAATTTTGCTCTTCAGTAAAATAACAATATCATTTTCGGTATTAATGAGAATCAATTTAGCGGAAAAGCAAAGAAAAAAACATTTATTATTACACATATTTATTCAATTTAATTTAAAATTTAAATATTCCAATTTGAATCATGCTCTAGTAAAAACATAAACAAAAGGCTTCCTATTATTCCTTTTGTTGTTGACTTCACCGATATTCAATATCAGACATTATTAACCTCCCATGCCAATTATCCAGCTTTTTACTTTGCTTTAGTTATCAGAAGCCAACAATCCAGGACACCACACTTAGGAATCCGCATACGTTAAAATGGAAAAACCGGAAAATCACAGCTCACATAATTAACTCTGGCTCTCAAATTTTGCTCTTCAGTCAAAATATAATATCATTTTCGGTATCAAGGAGAATGAATCAAGCGGAAACGCAATGAAAAACACATTTATTATTAAACATATTTATTCAATTTAATTTAAATTTAAATATTCCAATTTTTAATCATGCTCTAATGAAAATATAACTACAAGCTTTCTATTAATCCATTTCTTGTTGACTTCACACATAGTCAATATCAGACATTATTAACCTCGCATGCCACGTATCTAGGTTTTCACATTGCTTAATTATCAGAATGCAGCAAAAAAGGAAACCACACTCTACAGTCTGCATACGTTAAAATGAAAAACCACCTAAAAATTATAATTCACATAATTAACACTGGCTCTCAAATTTCGCTCTTTATTCCAAATATAAAATCAGTTTCGGTATCAAGGAGAATTAATCAAGTTTAAAAGCAAAGAATAACACATTTATTATTACACATATTTATTCAATTTAATTTAAAATTTAAATATTCCAATTTTTAATCATGCAATAATTAAAAAATAAACTACAGGCTTTCTATTATTCCATTTCTTGTTGACTTCACAGATATTCAATATTGGACATTATTACCCTCGCATGCCAAGTATCAAGCTTTTTACTTTTCTTTAGTTATCACACGCCAACAAAACAGGAAACCACAGTAAGCAGTCCGCATACGTTAAAATGAAAAACGACAGGAAAATCATACCTCACATAATTAACTCTGGCTCTCAAATTTCGCTCTTTAGTCCAAATATAAAATCAGTTTCGGTATCAAGGGGAATTAATCAAGTGGAAAGAAAAAAAAACATTTATTTTTACACATATTTATTCAATTTAGTTTAAAATTTAAATATTCCAATTTTTAATCATGCTCTAATGAAAACATGACTACAGGCTTTCTATTATTCAATTTCTTTTTGACTTCACATACAGTCAATATCCGACATTATTAACCTTGCATGCTAAGTATCCAGCTTTTTACTTTGCTCAAGTTATCAGAAGCCAGAAAAACACGAAACCACACCCAAAAGTCCGCATACGTTAAAATGAAAAACGAAAGGAAATTAATACCTTAGCGTACGCGCCTTTGGCGCGGAAGACCCGGGTTCGATTCCCGGCGGGAGCTCATGTGGTTCAGATTCCAGGTTAATCAGTAGGTCCACGTCTCATATAGCCTCGCTGCTGAACGGGAGTAAAACTCAAAATCAATCAATCAATCAAGCAACAAAACAGGAAACCACTCTCAGCCGTTCAGATATGTTAAAATGAAAAACGACCGCAAAATCATAAAACACATATTTAGCTCTGGCTCTCAAATTTTCCTCTCCAGACAAAAAAAATCAGTCTCGGTATCAAGGAGAATCAATCAAGCGTAAAAGCAAAAAAAAGACATTTATTATTACACATATTTATTCAATTTAATTTAAAATTTAAATATTCCAATTTTTAATCATGCTCTTAAAAAAAACTACAGGCTTTCTATTGTTCCATTTCTTGTTGACTTCACATATAGTCAATATACGACATTATTAACCAAGCATGCCAAGTATCATGCTTTTTACTTTGCTTTAGTTATCAGAAGCCAGAAAAACACGAAACCACACACAACAGTCCGCATACGTTAAAATGAAAAACGATCGGAAAATCATACCTCACATAATTAAATCTGGCTCTCAAATTTCGCTCTTTAGTCCAAATATAAAATCAGTTTCGGTATCAAGGAGAAATTATCAAGTGGAAAAGCAAAGAAAAACACATTTTATTTAACACATATTTATTCAATTTAATTTAAAATTTAAATATTCAAATTTTTAATCATGCTATAATTCCAAAATAAACTCCAGGCTTTCTATTATTCCATTTCTTGTTGACTTCACACATATTCAATATTATACATTATTACCCTCGCATGTCAAGTATCCAGCTTTTTTATTTTTCTTTAGTTATCACAAGCCAACAAAACAGGAAACCACACTAAGCCGTCCGCATACGTTAAAATGAAAAACGACCGGAAAATCATACCTCACATAATTAACTCTGGCTCTCAAATTTCGATCTTCAGTCAAAATATAACATCGCTTACGGTATCAAGGAGAATCAATCAAGCAAAAAAACAATAAAAAACACATTTATTTTTACACATATTTTTTCAATTAAATGTAAAATTTAAATATTCCAATTTTTAATCATGCTCTAGTAAAAACATAAACAACAGGCTTCCTATTATTCTATTTCTTGTTGACTTCACACATAGTCAATACCAGACATTATTAACGTCGCATGCTAAGTATCCAGCTTCCCACATTGCTTTTGTTATCAAAAGCCAACAAAACAGGAAACCATACTCTGCAGTCCGCATATGTTAAAATGGAAAACAACCGAAAAATCCTACCACACATCCTTAGCTCTGGCTCTCAAATTTTGCTCTTCAGTCAAAATATAATATCATTTTCGGTATCAAGGAGAATCAATCAAGCGGAAAGCAATGAAAAACACATTTATTATTACACATATTTATTCAATTTAATTTAAAATTTAAATATTCCAATTTTTAATCATGCTCTAATGAAAACATAACTACAGGCTTTCTATTAATCCTTTCTTGTTGACTTCACATTTAGTCAATATCAGACATTATTAACCTTGCATGCCAGGTATCCAGCTTTTCACATATCTTTTGTTATCAGAAGCCAACAAAACAGGAAACCACACTCAACAGTCCGCATACGTTAAAATGAAAAACGACCGCAAAATCATACCTCACATAATTAGGTCTAGCTCTCAAATTTTGCTCTTCAGCCAAATAACAATATCATTTTCGGTATCAAGGAGAATCAATCAAGCGGAAAAGCAAAGAAAAACACATTTATTATTACACATATTTATTCAATTTAATTTAAAATTTAAATATTCCAATTTTGAATCATGCTCTAGTAAAAACATAAACAACAGGTTTCCTATTATTCTATTTGTTGTTGACTTCACCGATATTCAATATCAGACATTATTAACCTCGCTTGCCAATTATCCAGCTTTCTACTTTGCTTTAGTTATCAGAAGCCAACAAAATAGAACACCACACTGAGGAATCCGCATACGTTAAAATGGAAAACAACCGGAAAATCACACCTCACATAATTAACTCTGGCTCTCAAATTTTGCTCTTCTGAAAAAATATAATATCATTTTCGGTATCAAGGGGAATCAATTAAACGGAAAAGCAATGAAAAACACATGTATTATTACACATAATTATTTAATTTATTTTAAAATTCAAATATTCTAATTTTTGATCAAGCTCTAATTAAAAAACAAACTACAGGCTTTCTATCATTCAATTTCTTGTTGACTTCACATATAGTCAATATCAGACATTATTAACCTCGCATGCCAAGTATCCAGCTTTTTACTTTGCTCTACTTATCAGAATGCAACAAAACAGGATACCACTCTCAGCAGTTCAGATATATTAAAATGAAAAACGACCGCAAAATCATACAACACATAATTAGCTCTGGCTCTCAAATTTTCCTCTCCAGGCAAAATATAAAATCAGTCTCGGTATCAGGGAGAATCAATCAAGCGAAAAAGCAAAGAAAAACACATATATTATTACACATATTTAATCAATTTAATTTAAAATTTAAATATTCCAATTTTTAATCATGTCCTAATGAAAACATGACTACAGGCTTTCTATTATTCCATTTCTTTTTGACTTCACATATAGTCAGTATCAGACATTATTAACCTCGCATACCAAGTATCCAGCTTTTTACTTTGTTTAGTTATCAGAAGCCAGAAAAACACGAAACCACACCCAAGAGTCCGCATACGTTAAAATAAAAAACGACCGGAAAATCATACCTCACATAATTAACTCTGGCTCTCAAATTTCGCTCTTAAGTCCAAATATAAAATCAGTTTCGGTATCAAGGAGAATTAATCAACTGGAAAAGCAAAGAATAAGACATTTATTATTACACATATTTAATCAATTTAATTTAAAATTTAAATATTCCAATTTTTAATCATGCTATAAAAAAAATAACTACAGGCCTTCTATTATTCCATTTCTTGTTGACTTCACAGATATTCAATATTAGACATTACTACCCTCGCATGTCAAGTATTCAGCTTTTTACTTTGCTTTAGTTATCAGAATGTAACAAAACAGGATACCACTCTCAGCAGTTCAGATACGTTAAAATGAAAAACGACCGCAAAATCATACACCACATAATTAGCTCTGGCTCTCAAATTTTTCTTTCCAGACCAAATATAAAATCAGTCTCGGTATCAAGGAGAATCAATCAGGTGGAAAAGCAATAAAAAACAAATTTATTATTACACATATTTATTCAATTCAATTTAAAATTTAAATATTCCAATTTTTAATCATGGTCTTAAAAAAATAAACTACAGGCTTTCTATTATTCCATTTCTTGTTGACTTCACAGATATTCAATTATAGACATTATTACCGTCGCATGTAAAGTATCCAGCTTTTTTTTTGTTTAGTTTACACAAGCCAACAAAACAGGAAACCACACTAAGCAGTCGGCGTAAGTTAAAATGAAAAACGACCAGAAAATCATACCTCACATAATTAACTCTGGCTCTCAAATTTCGATCTTCAGTCAAAATATAACATCACTTTCGGTATCAAGGAGAATCAATCAGGCAGAAAAGCAATAAAAAACACATTTATTTTTACACATATTTTTTCAATTAAATTTAAAATTTAAATATTCCAATTTTTAATCATGCTCTTGTAAAAACATAAACAACAGGCTTCCTATTATCCTATTTCTTGTTGACTTCACATATAGTCAATACCAGACATTATTAACCTCGCATGCTAAGTATCCAGCTTTCCACATTGCTTTTGTTATCAAAAGCCAACAAAACAGAAAACCATACTCTGCAGTCCGCATACGTTAAAATGGAAAACGACCGAAAAATCCTACCTCACATCCTTAGCTCTGGCTCTCAAATTTTGCTCTTCAGTCAAAATATTATATCATTTTCGGTATCAAGGAGAATCAATCAAGCGGAAAAGCAATGAAAAACACATTTATTATTACACATATTTATTCAATTTAATTTAAAATTTAAATATTCCAATTTTTAATCATGCTCTAATGAAAACATAACTACAGGCTTTCTATTTATCCTTTCTAGTTGACTTCACATTTAGTCAATATCAGACATTATTAACCTCGCATGCCAGGTATCCAGCTTTTCACATATCTTTTGTTATCAGAAGCCAACAAAACAGGAAACCACACTCAGCAGTCCGCATACGTTAAAATGAAAAACGACCCCAAAATCATACCTCACATAATTAGGTCTAGCTCTCAAATTTTGCTCTTCAGTCAAATAACAATATCATTTTCGGTATCAAGGAGAGTCAATCAAGCGGAAAAGCAAAGAAAAACACATTTATTATTACACATATTTATTCAATTTAATTTAAAATTTAAATATTCCAATTTTGAATCATGCTCTAGTAAAAACATAAACAACAGCCTTCCTATTATTCTATTTGTTGTTGACTTCACCGATATTCAATATCAGACATTATTAACCTCGCATGCCAATTATCCAGCTTTTCACATTGCTTTTGTTATCAGAAGCCATCAAAACAGGAAACCACACTAAGCAGTCCGCATACGTTAAAATTAAAAACGACCGGAAAATCATACCTCAATAATTAACTCTGGCTCTCAAATTTTGCTCTTCAGTCAAGATATAAAAACATTTTCGGTATCAAGGGGAATCAATCAAACCGAAAATCAATGAAAAACACATTTATTATTACACATATTTATTTAATTTATTTTAAAATTTGAATATTCTAATTTTTGATCAAGCTCTAATTAAAACATAAACCACAGGCTTTCTATCATTCCATTTCTTGTTGACTTCACATATAGTCAATATCAGACATTATTAACCTGGCATGCCAAGTATCCATTTTTTTACTTTGCTCTAGTTATCAGAATGATACAAAACAGGTAACAACTCTCAGCAGTTCAGATATATTAAAATGAAAAACGACCGCAAAATCATACACCACATAATTAGCTCTGGCTCTCAAATTTTCCTCTCCAGACCAAATATAAAATCAGTTTCGGTATCAAAAAGAATCAATCAAGCGGAAAAGAAAAGAAAAACGCATTTATTATTACACATATTTATTCAATTTAATTCAAAATTTAAATATTCTGATTTTTAATCATGCTCTTACAAAAACATAAGCAACAGGCTTTCTATTATTCCATTTCTTGTTGACTTCACATATAGTCAATATCAGACATTATTAACCTCGCATGCCAGGTATACAGCTTTTTACTTTGCTTTAGTTATCAGAAGCCAGAAAAACACGAAACAACACCCAACAGTCCGCATACGTTAAAATGAAAAACGACCGGAAAATCATACCTCACATAATTAACTCTGGCTCTTAAATTTCGCTCTTTAGTCCAAATATAAAATCAGTTTCGGTATCAAGGAGAATTAATCAAGTGGAAAAGCAAAGAACAACACATTTATTATTACACATATTTATTCAATTTAATTTAAAATTTAAATATTGCAATTTTTAATCATGCTCTAATGAAAACATGACTACGGGCTTTCTATTATTCAATTTCTTTTTGACTTCACATATAGTCAATATCAGACATTATTAACCTCGCATGCTAAGTATGCAGCTTTTCACATTGCTTTTGTTATCAGAAGCCATCAAAACAGGAAACCACACTCAGCAGTCCTCATACGTTAAAATGAAAAACGACCGGAAAATCATACCTCACATAATCAACTCTGGCTCTCAAATTTTGCTCTTCAGTCAAAATATAAAATCATTTTCGGTATCAAGAAGAATGAATAAAGCGGAAAAGCAAAGAAAAACACATTTATTATTAAACACATATATTCAATTTAATAAAAATTTAAATATTCCAATTTTTAATCATGCTCTAATTAAAACATAAACTACAGGCTTTCTATCATTCCATTTCTTGTTGACTTCACACATAGTCAATATTAGATATTATTAACCTCGTATGCCAATTATCCAGCTTTTCATATTGCTTTAGTTATCAGAAGGAAACAAAAAAGGAAACCACTCTCAGCATACGTTAAAATGAAAAAGGAACGGAAAATCATACCTCAAAAAATTAGCACTGGCTCTCAAATTTTGCTCTTCAGTCAAATAACAATATTATTTTCGGTATCAAGGAGAATAAATCAAGCGGAAAAGCAAAGAAAAACACATTTATTATTACACATATTTATTTAATTTAATTTAAAATTTAAGTATTCTAATTTTTAATCATGCTCTAATGGAAACATGACAACAGGCTTTCCAATATTCCATTTCTTTTTGACTTATCACATAGTCAATATCAGACATTATTAACCTCGCATGCCAAGTATCCAGCTTTCCACATTGCTTTTCTTATCAGAAGCCAATAAAACAGGAAACCATACTCAGCAGTCCGCATACGTTAAAATAGAAAACGTCCGAAAAATCCTACCTAACATCATTAGCTCTGGCTCTCAAATTTTGCTCTTCAGTCAAAATATAATATCATTTTCTGTATCAAGGAGAATAAGTCAAGCGGAAAAACAATGAAAAACATATTTATTTTTACACATATTTATTCAATTTAATTTAAAATTTAAATATTCCAATTTTTAATCATGATCTAATGAAATATAACTACAGGTTTTCTATTATTCCATTTCTTGTTGACTTCACATATAGTCAATATCAGACATTACTAACCTTGCATGCCAAATATCCAGCTTTTCACATTGCTTTTGTTATCAGAAGCCAACAAAACAAGAAACCATACTCAGCAGTCCGTATACGTTAAAATGAAAAACGACCGCAAAATCATACCTCACATAATTAGCTCTGGCTCTCAAATTTTGCTCTTCAGTCAAATAACAATATCATTTTCGGTATAAATGAGAATCAATCAAGCGGAAAAGCAAAGAAAGAAACATTATTATTACACATATTTATTCAATTTAATTTAAAATTTTAATATTCCAATTTGAATCATGCTCTAGTAAAAACATAAACAAAAGGCTTCCTATTATTCTATTTGTTGTTGGCTTCACCGATATTCAATATCAGACAATATTAACCTCGCATGCCAATTATCCATCTTTTTACTTTGCTTTAGTTATAAGAAGCCAACAAACCAGGACACCACACTCAGGAATCCGCATACGTTAAAATGGAAAACCACCCAAAAATCATAATTCACATAATTAACTCTGGCTCTCAAATGTTGCTCTTCCGTCAAAATATAATATCATTTTCGTTATCAAGAGGAATCAATCAAGAGGAAAAGCAAAGAAAAACACATTTATTATTACTAATATTTAATTAGTTTATTTTAAAATTTATATATTCCAATTTTTAATCATGCTCTTACAAAAACATAAACAACAGCCTTTCTATTATTCCATTTCTTGTTGACTTCACATATAGTCAATATCAGACATTATTAACCACGCATGCCAAGTATCCAGCTTTTTATTTTGCTTTAGTTATCAGAAGCCAGAAAAACACGAAACCACACCCAACAGTGCGTATACGTTAAAATGAAAAACGACCGGAAAATCATACCTCACATAATTAGCTCTGGCTCTCAAATTTTTCCATCCAGACCAAATATAAAATCAGTTTCGGAATCAAGGAGAATCAATCAAGCGGACACGCAATGAAAAACACATTTATTTTTAGACATATTTATTCTATTTAATTAAAATTTATATATTCCAATTTTTAATCATGCTCTAATGAAAACATAACTACAGGCTTTCTATTAATCCATTTCTTATTGACTTCACATATAGTCAATACCAGACATTAATAACCTCGCATGTTAAGTATCCAGCTTTCCACATTGCTTTTGTTATCAGAAGCCAATAAAACAGGAAACCTTACTCAGCTGTCCGCATACGTTAAAATGGAAAACGACCGAAAAATCCTACCTCACATCATTAGCTCTGGCTCTCAAATTTTGCTCTTCAGTCAAAATATAATATCATTTTCGGTATCAAGGGGAATCAATCAAGCAGAAAAGCAATAAAAAACACTTTTATTTTTACACATGTTTATTCAATTTAATTTAAAATTTAAGTATTCCAATTTTTAATCATGCTCTAGTAAAAACATAAACAACAGGCTTCCTATTATTCTATTACTTGTTGGCTTCACATATAGTCAATACTAGACATTGTTAACCTCGCATGCTAAGTATCCAGCTTTCCACATTGTTTTTTTTATAAGAAGCCAACAAAACAAGAAACCATACTCAGCAGTCCTCATACGCTAAAATGGAAAACAACCGAAAAATCATACCTCACATCATTAGCTCTGGCTCTCAAATTTTGCTCTTCAGTCAAAATATTACATCATTTTCGGTATGAAGGGGAATGTCAAGCGGAAGCGCAATGAAAAACACATTTATTATTACACACATTTATTCCATTTAATTTAAAATTTAAATATTCCAATTTTTAATCATGATCTAATTAAAACATAAACTACAGGCTTTCTATTAATCCATTTCTTGTTGACTTCACATATGGTCAATATCAGACATTACTAACCTTGCATGCCAAGTATAGAGCTTTTCACATTGCTTTTCTTATCAGAAGCCAACAAAACAGGAAACCACACTCAGCAGTCCGAATACGTTAAAATGAAAAACGACCGCAAAATCATACCTAACATAATTAGCTCTGGCTCTCAAATATTGCTCTTCAGTCCAAATATAAAATCAGTTTCGGTATCAAGGGGAATATAATCAAGTGGAAAGCAAAGAAAAGCATTTATTTTTACACATATTTATTCAATTTAGTTAAAAATTTAAATATTCCCATTTTTAATCATGCTCTAATGAAAACATGACTACAGGCTTTCTATTATTCAATTTCTTTTTGACTTCACATATAGTCAATATCAGACACCATTAACGTCGCATGCTAAGTATGCAGCTTTTCACATTGCTTTTGTTATCAGAAGCCATCCAAACAAGAAAGCACACTCAGCAGTCCGCATACGTTAAAATGAAAAACGACCGGAAAATCATACCTCACATAATGAACTCTGGCTCTCAAATTTGGCTCTTCAATCAAAATATAAAATCATTTTCGGTATCAAGGGGAATGAATCAAGCGGAAAAGCAAAGAAAAACACATTTATTATTTCACACATATATTCAATTTATTTAAAAATTTAAATATTCCAATTTTTACACATGTTCTAATGAAAACATGACTACAGGCTTTCTATTATTCCATCTCTTGTTGACTTCACATATAGTCAATATCAGACATTATTAACTTCGCATGTCAAGTAAACAGCTTCTCACATTGCTTTAGTTATCAGAATGCAGCAAAACAGGAAACCACACTCAACAGTCTGCATACGTTAAAATGTTAAACCACCGGAAAATCATAATTCACATAATTAACTCTGGCTCTCAAATGTTGCTTTTCAGTCAAAATATATCATTTTAGGTATCAAGGGCAATCAATCAAACGGAAAAGCAATGAAAAACACATTTATTATTACACGTAATTATTTAATTTATTTTAAAATTTAAATATTCTAATTTTTGATCAAGCTCTAATAAAAACATAAACTACAGGCTTTCTATCATTCCATTTCTTGTTGAGTTCACATATAGTCAATATCAGACATTATTAACTTCGCATGCCAAGTATCCGTTTTTTTTACTTTGCTCTAGTTATCAGAATGCAACAAAACAGGTAACCACTCTCAGCAGTTCAGATATATTAAAATGAAAAACGACCGCAAAATCATACACCACATAATTAGCTCTGGCTCTCAAATTTTCCTCTCCAGACCAAATATAAAATCAGTTTCGGTATCAAAAAGAATCAATCAAGCGGAAAAGCAAAGGAAAACACATTTATTATTACACATATTTATTCAATTTCATTTAAAATTTAAACATTCCAATTATTAATCATGCTCTTATAAAAACATAAACAACAAGCTTTATTTTATTCCATTTCATGTTGACTTCAAATATGGTCAGTATCAGACATTATTAACCTCGCATGCCAAGTATCCAGCTTTTTACTTTGCTTTAGTTATCAGAAGCCAGAAAAACACGAAATCACACCCAACAGTCCGCATACGTTAAAATGAAAAACGACCGGAAAATCATACCTCACATAATTAACTCTGGCTCTCAAATTTCGCTCTTTAGTCCAAATATAAAATCATTTTCGGTATCAAGGAGAATTAATCAAGTGGAAAAGCATGGAATAACACATTTATTATTACACATATTTATTCAGTTTAATTTAAAATTTAAATATTCCAATTTTTAATCATGCTATAATTAAAAAATAAACTACAGGCTTTCTATTATTCCATTTCTTGTTGACTTCACAGATATTCAATATTAGACATTATTACCCTCACATGCCAAGTATCCAGCTTTTTACATTTCTTTAGTTATCACAAGCCAACAAAACAGGAAACCACAGTAAGCAGTCCGCATACGTTAAAATAAAAAACGACCGGAAAATCATACCTCACATAATCAACTCTGGCTCTCAAATTTTGCTCTTCAGTCAAAATATAAAATCATTTTCGGTATCAAGGGGAATGAATCAAGCGGAAAAGCAAAGAAAAACACATTTATTATTTCACACATATATTCAATTTATTTAAAAATTTAAATATTCCAATTTTTAATCATACTGTAATTAAAATATAAACTACAGGCTTTCTATCATTCCATTTCTTGTTGACTTCACATATAGTCAATATTAGATATTATTAACCTCGTATGCCAATTATCCAGCTATTCATACTGCTTTAGTTATCAGAAGGAAACAAAACAGGAAACCACTCTCAGCATACGTTAAAATGAAAAAGGAACGGAAAATCATACCTCACATAATTAGCTCTGGCTCTCAAATTTTGCTCTTCAGTCAAATAACAATATCATTTTCGGTATCAAGGGCAATCAATCGAGTGGAAAAGCAAAGAAAAACACAATTATTATTACACATATTTATTCAATTTAATTTAAAATTTAAATATTCCAATTTTTAATCATGCTCTTATGAAAACATGACTACAGGCTTTCTATTATTCCATTTCTTGTTGACTTCACACATAGTCAATATCAGACATTATTAACCTCGCATGCCAAGTATCCAGCTTTTCACATTGCTTAATTATCAGAATGCAGCAAAACAGGAAACCACACTCAAGAGTCTGCATACGTTAAAATGAAAAACCACCGGAAAATCATAATTCACATAATTAACACTTGCTCTCAAATTTCGCTCTTTATTCTAAATATAAAATGTTTCGCTATCAAGGAGAATTAACCAAGTTTAAAAGCAAAGAATAACACATTTATTATTACACATATTTATTCAATTTAATTTAAAATTTAAATATTCCAATTTTTAATCATGCAATAATTAAAAAATAAACTACAGGCTTTCTATTATTCCATTTCTTGTTGACTTCACAGATATTCAATATTGGACATTATTACCTTCGCATGCCAAGTATCCAGCTTTTTACTTTTCTTTAATTATCAGAAGCCAACAAAACGGGAAACCACAGTAAGCAGTCCGCATACGTTAAAATGAAAAACGACCGGAAAATCATACCTCACATAATTAACTCTGGCTCTCAGATTTCGCTCTTTAGTCCAAATATAAATTCAATTTCCGTATCAAGGGGAATTAATCAAGTGGAAAGCAAAGAAAAACACATTTATTTTTACACATTTTAACCAATTTAGTTTAAAATTTAAATATTCCAATTTTTAATCATGCTCTAATGAAATCATGACTACAGGCTTTCTATTATTCAATTTGTTTTTGACTTCACATATAATCAATATCCGACATTATTAACCACGCATGCTAAGTATGCAGCTTTTCACATTGCTTTTGTGATCAGAAGCCATCAAAACAGGAAACCACAGTCAGCAGTCTGCATGCGTTAAAATGAAAAACGACCGGAAATTCATACCTCAATAATTAACTCTGGCTCTCAAATTTTGCTCTTCAGTCAAAATATAAAAACATTCTCGGTATCAAGGGGAATCAATCAAACGGAAAAGCAATGAAAAACACATTTATTATTACACATATTTATTTAATTTTTTTTAAAATTTGAATATTCTAATTTTTGATCATGCTCTAATTAAAACATAAATTACAGGCTTCCTATCATTGCATTTCTTGTTGACTTCTAATATAGTCAATATCAGACATTATTAACCTCGCATGCCAAGTATCCATTTTTTTACTTTGCTCTAGTTATCAGAATGATACAAAACAGGTAACCACTCTCAGCAGTTCAGATATATTAAAATAAAAAACGACCGCAAAATCATACACCACATAATTAGCTCTGGCTCTCAAATTTTCCTCTCCAGACCAAATATAAAATCAGTTTCGGTATCAAAAAGAATCAATCAAGCGGAAAAGCAAAGAAAAACGCATTTATTATTACACATATTTATTCAATTTAATTTAAAATTTGAATATTCTAATTTTTGATCATGCTCTAATTAAAACATAAATTACAGGCTTCCTATCATTGCATTTCTTGTTGACTTCAAATATGGTCAATATCAGACATTGTTAACCTCGCATGCCAAGTATCCAGGTTTTTCTTTTGCTTTAAATATCAGAAGCCAGAAAAACACGAAACAACACCCAACACTCCACATACGTTAAAATAAAATACGACCGGAAAATCATACCTCACATAATTAACTCTGGCTCTCAAATTTTGCTCTTTTGTCCAAATATAAAATCAGTTTCGGTATCAAGGAGAATTAATCAAGAGGAAAAGCAAAAAATAACACATTTACTATTACTCATATTTATTCAATTTAATTTAAAATTTAAATATTTCCATTTTTAATCATGCTATAATTAAAAAATAAACTACAGGCTTTCTATTATTCCATTTCTTGTTGACTTCACAGATATTCAATATTAGACAATATTACCCTCGCATGCCAAGTATCCAGCTTTTTACTTTTCTTTAGTTATCACAAGCCAACAAAACAGGAAACCACAGTAAGCATTCCGCATACGTTAAAATAAGAAACGACCGGAAAATCATACCTCACATAATCAACTCTGGCTCTCAATTTTTGCTCTTCAGTCAAAATATAAAATCATTTTCGGTATCAAGGGGAATGAATCAAGCGGAAAAGCAAAGAAAAACACATTTATTATTTCACACATATATTCAATTTATTTAAAAATTTAAATATTCCAATTTTTAATCATACTGTAATTAAAACATAAACTACAGGCTTTTTATCATTCCATTTCTTGTTGACTTCACATATAGTCAATATTAGATATTATTAACCTCGTATGCCAATTATCCAGCTATTCATACTGCTTTAGTTATCAGAAGGAAACAAAACAGGAAACCACTCTCAGCATACGTTAAAATGAAAAAGGAACGGAAAATCATACCTCACATAATTTGCTCTGGCTCTCAAATTTTGCTCTTTAGTCCAAATATAAAATCAGTTTCAGTATCAAGGGGAATATAATCAAGTGGAAAGGAAAGAAAAACATTTATTTTTACACATATTTATTCAGTTTAGTTTAAAATTTAAAAATTCCAATTTTTGATCAAGCTCTAATAAAAACATAAACTACAGGCTTTCTATCATTCCATTTCTTGTTGAGTTCACATATAGTCAATATCAGACATTATTAACTTCGCATGCCAAGTATCCGTT
Organism: Thermobia domestica; assembly: GCF_964235325.1. Lineage (NCBI taxonomy): Eukaryota > Metazoa > Arthropoda > Insecta > Zygentoma > Lepismatidae > Thermobia > Thermobia domestica. Next base: position 26,835 of record NW_027656096.1, on the reverse strand, counting down.
TTTTTTACTTTGCTCTAGTTATCAGAATGCAACAAAACAGGTAACCACTCTCAGCAGTTCAGATATATTAAAATGAAAAACGACCGCAAAATCATACACCACATAATTAGCTCTGGCTCTCAAATTTTCCTCTCCAGACCAAATATAAAATCAGTTTCGGTATCAAAAAGAATCAATCAAGCGGAAAAGCAAAGGAAAACACATTTATTATTACACATATTTATTCAATTTCATTTAAAATTTAAAAATTCCAATTTTTAATCATGCTCTTATAAAAACATAAACAACAGGCTTTTTTTATTCCATTTCATGTTGACTTCAAATATGGTCAATATCAGACATTATTAACCTCGCATGCCAAGTATCCAGCTTTTTACTTTGCTTTAGTTATCAGAAGCCAGAAAAACACGAAATCACACCCAACAGTCCGCATACGTTAAAATGAAAAACGACCGGAAAATCATACCTCACATAATTAACTCTGGCTCTCAAATTTCGCTCTTTAGTCCAAATATAAAATCATTTTCGGTATCAAGGAGAATTAATCAAGTGGAAAAGCATAGAATAACACATTTATTATTACACATATTTATTCAGTTTAATTTAAAATTTAAATATTCCAATTTTTAATCATGCTATAATTAAAAAATAAACTACAGGCTTTCTATTATTCCATTTCTTGTTGACTTCACAGATATTCAATATTAGACATTATTACCCTCGCATGCCAAGTATCCAGCTTTTTACATTTCTTTAGTTATCACAAGCCAACAAAACAGGAAACCACAGTAAGTAGTCCGCATACGTTAAAATAAAAAACGACCGGAAAATCATACCTCACATAATCAACTCTGGCTCTCAAATTTTGCTCTTCAGTCAAAATATAAAATCATTTTCGGTATCAAGGGGAATGAATCAAGCGGAAAAGCAAAGAATAACACATTTATTATTACACATATTTATTCAATTTAATTTAAAATTTAAATATTCCAATTTTTAATCATGCTCTTATGAAAACATGACTACAGGCTTTCTATTATTCCATTTCTTGTTGACTTCACACATAGTCAATATCAGACATTATTAACCTCGCATGCCAAATATCCAGCTTTTCACATTGCTTAATTATCAGAATGCAGCAAAACAGGAAACCACACTCAGGAGTCTGCATACGTTAAAATGAAAAACCACCGGAAAATCATAATTCACATAATTAACACTTGCTCTCAAATTTCGCTCTTTATTCTAAATATAAAATGTTTCGCTATCAAGGAGAATTAACCAAGTTTAAAAGCAAAGAATAACACATTTATTATTACACATATTTATTCAATTTAATTTAAAATTTAAATATTCCAATTTTTAATCATGCTATAATTAAAAAATAAACTACAGGCTTTCTATTATTCCATTTCTTGTTGACTTCACAGATATTCAATATTGGACATTATTACCTTCGCATGCCAAGTATCCAGCTTTTTACTTTTCTTTAATTATCAGAAGCCAACAAAACAGGAAACCACAGTAAGCAGTCCGCATACGTTAAAATGAAAAACGACCGGAAAATCATACCTCACATAATTAACTCTGGCTCTCAGATTTCGCTCTTTAGTCCAAATATAAATTCAGTTTCGGTATCAAGGGGAATTAATCAAGTGGAAAGCAAAGAAAAACACATTTATTTTTACACATTTTAACCAATTTAGTTTAAAATTTAAATATTCCAATTTTTAATCATGCTCTAATGAAATCATGACTACAGGCTTTCTATTATTCAATTTGTTTTTGACTTCACATATAATCAATATCCGACATTATTAACCTCGCATGCAAGGTATGCAGCTTTTCACATTGCTTTCGTTGTCAGAAGCCAACAAAACAGGAAACCATACTCAGCAGTCTGCATACGTTAAAATAGAAAACGACCGAAAAATCCTACCTCACATCATTAGCTCTGGCTCTCAAATTTTGCTCTTCAGTCAAAATATAATATCATTTTCTGTATCAAGGAGAATCAATCAAGCGGAAAAGCAATGAAAAACACATTTATTTTTACACATATTTGTTCAATTTAATTTAAAATTTAAATATTCCAATTTTTAATCATGCTCTAATGAAAACATAACTACAGGCTTTCTGTTATTCCATTTCTTGTTGACTTCACATATAGCCAATATCAGAAATTACTAACATTGCATGACAAGTATCCAGCTTTTCACATTGCTTTTGTTATCAGAAACCAACAAAACAGGAAACCACACTCAGCAGTCCGCATACGTTAAAATGAAAAACGACGACAAAATCATACCTCACATAATCAACTCTGGCTCTCAAATTTTGCTCTTCAGTCAAATAACAATATCATTTTCGGTATAAATGAGAATCAATCAAGTGGAAAAGCAAAGAAAAAACATTATTATTACACATATTTATTCAATTTAATTTAAAATTTAAACATTCCAATTTGAATCATGCTCTAGTAAAAACAAACAAAAGGCTTCCTATTATTCTATTTGTTGTTGACTTCACCGATATTCAATATCAGACATTATTAACCTCGCATGCCAATTATCCAGCTTTTTACTTTGCTTTAGTTATCAGAAGCCAACAAACCAGGACACCACACTCAGGAAATCCGCATACGTTAAAATGGAAAACAACCGGAAAATCACACCTCACATAATTAACTCTGGCTCTCAAATTTTGCTCTTCAGTCAAAATATAATATCATTTTTATTATCAAGGAGAATGAATCAAGCGGAAACGCAATGAAAAACACATTTATTATTACACACATTTATTCAATTTAATTTAAAATTTAAATATTCCAATTTTTAATCAAGCTCTAATGAAAACATAACTACAGGCTTTCTATTAATCAATTTCTTATTAACTTCACATATAGTCAATATCAGACATTGTTAACCTCGCATGCCAAGTATCCAAATTTTCACATTGCTTTAGTTATCAGAATGCAGCAAAACAGGAACCACACTCAACAGTTTGCATACGTTAAATTGAAAAACCACCGGAAAATCATAATTCACATAATTAACTCTGGGTCTCAAATGTTGCTCTTCCGTCAAAATATATCATTTTAGGTATCAAGGGGAATCAGTCAAGTGGAAAAGCAAAGAAAAACACATTTATTATTACTCATATTTATTTAGTTTATTTTAAAATTTAAATATTCCAATTTTTAATCATGCTCTTACAAAAACATAAACTACAGGCTTTCTATCATTCTATTTCTTGTTGACTTCACATATAGTCAATATCAGACATTATTAACCTCGCATGCCAAGTATCCAACTTTTTACTTTGCTTTAGTTATCAGAAGCCAGAAAAACACGAAACCACATCCAACAGTGCTCATACGTTAAAATGAAAAACGACCGGAAAATCATACCCCAAATAATTAACTCTGGCTCTCAAATTTCGCTCTTTAGCCCAAATATAAAATCAGGTTCCGTATCAAGGAGAATTAATCAAGTGGAAAAGCAAAGAATAAAACATTTATTATTACACATACTTATTCAATTTAATTTAAAATTTAAATATTCCAATTTTTAATCATGCTATAATTAAAAAACAAACTACAGGCTTTCTATTATTCCATTTCTTGTTGACTTCACAGATATTCAATATTACACATTATTACCCTCGCATGCCAAGTATCCAGCTTTTTACTTTTCTTTAGTTATCACAAGCCAAAAAAACAGGAAACCACAGTAAGCAGTCTGCATACGTTAAAATGAAAAACGACCGGAAAATCATACCTCACATAATTAAATCTGGCTCTCAAATTTTGCTCTTTAGTCCAAATATAAAATCAGGTTCGGTATCAAGGGGAATATAATCAAGCGGAAAGCAAAGAAAAACTTTTATTTTTACACATATTTATTCAATTTAGTTTAAAATGTAAATATTCCAATTTTTAATCATGCTCTAATGAAAACATGACTAAAGGCGTTCTATTATTCAATTTCCTTTTGACTTCACATATAGTCATTATCAGACATTATTAACCTCGCATGCTAAGTATGCAGCTTTTCACATTGCTTTTGATATCAGAAGCCATCAAAACAGGAAACCACACTCAGCAGTCCGCATACGTTAAAATGAAAAACGACGACAAAATCATACCTCACATAATCAACTCTGGCTCTCAAATTTTGCTCTTCAGTCAAATAACAATATCATTTTCGGTATAAATGAGAATCAATCAAGTGGAAAAGCAAAGAAAAAACATTATTATTACACATATTTATTCAATTTAATTTAAAATTTAAACATTCCAATTTGAATCATGCTCTAGTAAAAACAAACAAAAGGCTTCCTATTATTCTATTTGTTGTTGACTTCACCGATATTCAATATCAGACATTATTAACCTCGCATGCCAATTATCCAGCTTTTTACTTTGCTTTAGTTATCAGAAGCCAACAAACCAGGACACCACACTCAGGAAATCCGCATACGTTAAAATGGAAAACAACCGGAAAATCACACCTCACATAATTAACTCTGGCTCTCAAATTTTGCTCTTCAGTCAAAATATAATATCATTTTTATTATCAAGGAGAATGAATCAAGCGGAAACGCAATGAAAAACACATTTATTATTACACACATTTATTCAATTTAATTTAAAACTTAAATATTCCAATTTTTAACAATGCTCTAATGAAAACATAACTACAGGCTTTCTATTAATCAATTTCTTATTGACTTCACATATAGTCAATATCAGACATTGTTAACCTCGCATGCCAAGTATCCAAATTTTCACATTGCTTTAGTTATCAGAATGCAGCAAAACAGGAACCACACTCAACAGTTTGCATACGTTAAATTGAAAAACCACCGGAAAATAATAATTCACATAATTAACTCTGGGTCTCAAATGTTGCTCTTCCGTCAAAATATATCATTTTAGGTATCAAGGGGAATCAGTCAAGTGGAAAAGCAAAGAAAAACACATTTATTATTACTCATATTTATTTAGTTTATTTTAAAATTTAAATATTCCAATTTTTAATCATGCTCTTACAAAAACATAAACTACAGGCTTTCTATCATTCTATTTCTTGTTGACTTCACATATAGTCAATATCAGACATTATTAACCTCGCATGCCAAGTATCGAACTTTTTACTTTGCTTTAGTTATCAGAAGCCAGAAAAACACGAAACCACACCCAACAGTGCTCATACGTTAAAATGAAAAACGACCGGAAAATCATACCTCAAATAATTAACTCTGGCTCTCAAATTTCGCTCTTTAGCCCAAATATAAAATCAGGTTCGGTATCAAGGAGAATTAATCAAGTGGAAAAGCAAAGAATAAAACATTTATTATTACACATACTTATTCAATTTAATTTAAAATTTAAATATTCCAATTTTTAATCATGCTATAATTAAAAAATAAACTACAGGCTTTCTATTATTCCATTTCTTGTTGACTTCACAGATATTCAATATTACACATTATTACCCTCGCATGCCAAGTATCCAGCTTTTTACTTTTCTTTAGTTATCACAAGCCAAAAAAACAGGAAACCACAGAAAGCAGTCTGCATACGTTAAAATGAAAAACGACCGGAAAATCATACCTCACATAATTAAATCTGGCTCTCAAATTTTGCTCTTTAGTCCAAATATAAAATCAGGTTCGGTATCAAGGGGAATATAATCAAGCTGAAAGCAAAGAAAAACATTTATTTTTACACATATTTATTCAATTTAGTTTAAAATTTAAATATTCCAATTTTTAATCATGCTCTAATGAAAACATTACTAAAGGCTTTCTATTATTCAATTTCTTTTTGACTTCACATATAGTCATTATCAGACATTATTAACCTCGCATGCTAAGTATGCAGCTTTTCACATTGCTTTTGATATCAGAAGCCATCAAAACAGGAAACCACACTCAGCAGTCCGCATACGTTAAAATGAAAAACGACCGGAAAATCACACCTCACATAATCAACTCTGGCTCTCAAATTTAGCTCTTCAGTAAAACTATAAAATCTTTTTCGGTATCAAGGAGAAAGAATCAAGCGGAAAAGCAAAGAAAAACTCATTTATTATTAGACACATATATTCAATTTAATTAAAAATTTAAATGTTCCAATTTTTAATCATGATCTAATTAAAACATAAACTACAGGCTTTCTATCATTCCGTTTCTTGTTGACTTCACATATAGTCAATATTATTTATTATTAACCTCGTATGCTAATTATCCAGCTTTTCATATTGCTTTAGTTATCAGAAGGAAACAAAAAAGGAAACCACTCTCAGCATACGTTAAAATGAAAAAGGAACGGAAAATCATACCTCACATAATTAGCTCTGGCTCTCAAATTTTGCTCTTCAGTCAAAATATAATATAATTTTCGGTATCAAAGAGAATCAATCAAGCAGAAAAGCGAAGAAAAACACATTTATTATTACACATATTTATTCCATTTAATTTAAAATTTAAATATTCCAATTTTTAATCATGCTCTAATGAAAACATGACTACAGGCTTTCTCTTATTCCATTTCTTGTTGATTTCACACATAGTCAATATCAGAAATCATTAACCTCGCATGCCAAGTATCCAGCTTTCCACATTGCTTTTGTTATCAGAAGCCATAAAAACACGAAACAACACCCAACAGTCCGCATACGTTAAAATGAAAAACGACCGGAAAATCATACCTCACAATTAATTAGCTCTGGCTCTCAAATTTTCCTACCCAGACCAAATATAAAATCAGTTTCGGTATCAAGGAGAATCAATCAAGTGGAAAAGCCAAGAATAAAACATTTATTATTACACATATTTATTCAATTTAATTTAAAATTTAAATATTCCAATTTTTAATCATGCTATAATTAAAAAACAAACTACAGGCTTTCTATTATTACATTTCTTGTTGACTTCACAGATATTCAATATTGGACATTATTACCCTTGCATGTCAAGTATCCAGCTTTTTACTTTTCTTTAGTTATCACAAGCCAACAAAACAGGAAACCACAGTAAGCAGTCCGCATACGTTAAAATGAAAAACGACCGCAAAATCATACTTCACATAATTAATTCTGGCTTTCAAATTTCGCTCTTTAGTCCAAATATAAAATCAGTTTCGGTACCAAGGGGAATTAATCAAGTGGAAAGCAAAGAAAAACACATTTATTATTACACATATTTATTCAATTTAATTTAAAATTTAAGTATTCCAATTTTTAATCATGCTCTTACAAAAACATAAACTACAGGCTTTCTATTATTCCATTTCTTGTTGACTTCACATATAGTCAATATCAGACATTATAAACCTCGCATGCCAAGTATCCAGCTTTTTACTTTGCTCAAGTTATCAGAAGCCAACAAAACAGGAAAGCACACTCAGCTGTTCGCATACGTTAAAATGAAAAACGACGGGAAAATCATACCTCACATAATTAACTCTGGCTCTCACATTTTCCTCTTCAGTCAAAATATAATATCGTTTTCGGTATCAAGGAGAATCAATCAAGCGGAAAAGCAATGAAAAAGACATTTATTTTTACACATGTTTGTTCCATTTAATTTAGAATTTAAATATTACAATTTTTAATCATGCTCTAATGAAAACATAACTACAGGCTTTCTATTAATCCATTTCTTATTGACTTCACATATAGTCAATACCAGAAATTATTAACCTCGCATGTTAAGTATCCAGCTTTCCCCATTGCTTTTGTTATCAGAAGGCAACAAAACAGGAAACCATACTCAGCAGTCCACATACGTTAAAATAGATAACGACCGAGAAATCCTACCTCACATTATTAGCTCTGGCTCTCAAATTTTGCTCTTCAGTCAAAATATAATATCATTTTCGGTATCAAGGAGAATCAATCAAGCAGGAAAGCAATGAAAAATACATTTGTTTTTACACATATTTATTCAATTTATTTTAAAATTTAAATATTCCAATTTTTAATCATGCTCTAATGAAAAAATAAAAAAAGGCTTTCTATTAATCCATTTCTTGTTGACTTCACATTTAGTCAATATTAGATATTATTAACCTCGTATGCCAAGTATCCAGCTTTTCACATTGCTTTTGTTATCAGAAGCCAACAGAACAGGAAACCACAGTAAGCAGCCCGCATACGTTAAAATGAAAAACGACCGGAAAATCATACCTCACATAATTAACTCTGGCTTTCAAATTTTGCTCTTTAATTAAAATATAAAATCAGTTTCGGTATCAAGGGGATTTAATCAAGTGGAAAGCAAAGAAAAACACATTTATTATTACACATATTTATTCAATGTAATTTAAAATTTAAGTATTCCAATTTTTAATCATGCTCTTACAAAAACATAAACTACAGGCTTTCTATTATTCCATTTCTTGTTGACTTCACATATAGTCAATATCAGACATTATAAACCTCACATGCCAAGTATCCAGCTTTTTACTTTGCTCAAGTTATCAGAAGCCAACAAAACAGGAAAGCACACTCAGCAGTCCGCATACGTTAAAATGAAAAACGACCGGAAAATCATACCTCACATAATTAACTCTGGCTCTCAAATTTTCCTCTTCAGTCAAAATATAATATCGTTTTCGGTATCAAGGAGAATCAATCAAGCAGGAAAGCAATGAAAAACACATTTATTATTACACACATTTATTCAATTTAATTTAAAATTTATATATTCCAATTTTTAATCATGCTCTAGTAAAACATAAACAACAGGCTTTCTATTATTCTATTTCTTGTTGACTTCACATATAGTTACTATCACACATTAATAACCTCGCATCCTAAGTATGCAGCTTTTCACATTGCTTTTGTTATCAGAAGCCATCAAAACAGGAAAGCACACTCAACAGTCCGCAAACGTTAAAATGAAAAACGACCGAAAAATCCTACCTCACATCATTAGCTCTGGCTCTCAAATTTTGCTCTTCAGTCAAAATATAATATCATTTTCGGTATCAAGGAGAATCAATCAAGCGGAAAAGCAATGAAAAACACATTTATTTTTACACATGTTTATTCCATTTAATTTAGAATTTAAATATTACAATTTTTAATCATGCTCTAATGAAAACATAACTACAGGCTTTCTATTAATCCATTTCTTATTGACTTCACATATAGTCAATACCAGAAATTATTAACCTCGCATGTTAAGTATCCAGCTTTCCCCATTGCTTTTGTTATCAGAAGGCAACAAAACAGGAAACCATACTCAGCAGTCCACATACGTTAAAATAGATAACGACCGAAAAATCCTACCTCACATTATTAGCTCTGGCTCTCAAATTTTGCTCTTCAGTCAAAATATAATATCATTTTGTGTATCAAGGAGAATCAATCAAGCAGGAAAGCAATGAAAAACACATTTGTTTTTACACATATTTATTCAATTTATTTTAAAATTTAAATATTCCAATTTTTAATCATGCTCTAATGAAAAAATAAAAACAGGCTTTCTATTAATCCATTTCTTGTTGACTTCACATTTAGTCAATATTAGATATTATTAACCTCGTATGCCAAGTATCCAGCTTTTCACATTGCTTTTGTTATCAGAAGCCAACAGAACAGGAAACCACACTCAGCAGTCCGCATACGTTAAAATGAAAAACGACCGCAAAATCATACCTCACAAAATTAGCTCTGGCTCTCAAATTTTGCTCTTCAGTCAAATAACAATATCATTTTCGGTATCAATGAGAATCAATCAAGCGGAAAAGCAAAGAAAAAACATTTATTATTACACTTATTTATTTAATTTAATTTAGAATTTAAATATTCCAATTTGAATCATGCTCTACTAAAAATATAAAAAAAAGGCTTCCTCTTATTCTATTTCTTGTTGACTTCACCGATAATCAATATCAGACATTATTAACCTCGCGTGCTAGTTATCCAGCTTTTTACTTTGCTTTAGTTATCAGAAGCCAACAAACCAGAACACCACACTCAGGAATCCGCATACGTTAAAATGGAAAACAACCGGAAAATCACACCTCACATAATTAAATCTGGCTCTTAAATTTTGCTCTTCATTCAAACTATAATATCATTTTCTGTATCAAGGAGAATGAATCAAGCGGAAACGCAATGAAAAACACATTTATTATTACACACATTTATTCAATTTAATTTAAAATTTATATATTCCAATTTTTAATCATGCTCTAGTAAAACATAAAAAACAGGCTTTCTATTATTCTATTTCTTGTTGACTTCACATATAGTTACTATCAGACATTATTAACCTCGCATGATATGTATGCACCATTTCACATTGCTTTTGTTATCAGAAGCCATCAAAACAGGAAAGCACACTCAGCAGTCCGCATACGTTAAAATGAAAAACGACCGGAAAATCATACCTCACATAATTAACTCTGGCTTTCAAATTTGGCTCTTCACTCAAAATATAAAATCAGTTTCGTTATCAAGGAAAATCCATGAAGCGGACACGCAATGAAAAACACATTTATTATTACACATATTAAATTCAATTTAATTTAAAATTTATATATTCCAAATTTTATCATGCTCTAATGAAAACATAACTACAGGCTTTCTATTAATCCATTTCTTATTGACTTCACATATACTCAATACCAGACATTAATAACCTCGCATGCTAAGTATCCAGCTTTCCACATTGCTTTTGTTATCAGAAGGAAACAAAACAGGAAACCATACTCAGCAGTCCGCATACGTTAAAATGGAAAACGACCGAAAAATCCTACCTCACATCATTAGCTCTGGCTCTCAAATTTTGCTCTTCAGTCAAAATATAATATCATTTTCGGTATCAAGAAGAATCAATCAAGCGGAAAAGCAATGAAAAAGACATTTATTTTTACACATGTTTATTCAATTTAATTTAGAATTTAAATATTACAAGTTTTAATCATGCTCTAATGAAAACATAACTACAGGCTTTCTATTAATCCATTTCTTATTGACTTCACATATAGTCAATACCAGAAATTATTAACCTCGCATGCTAAGTATCCAGCTTTTCACATTGCTTTTGTTATCAGAAGGCAACAAAAAAGGAAACCATACTCAGCAGTCCGCATAGGTTAAAATAGAAAACGACCGAAAAATCCTACCTCACATCATTAGCTCTGGCTCTCAAATTTTGCTCTTCAGTCAAAATATAATATCATTTTGTGTATCAAGGAGAATCAATCAAGCAGGAAAGCAATGAAAAACACATTTGTTTTTACACATATTTATTCAATTTATTTTAAAATTTAAATATTCCAATTTTTAATCATGCTCTAATGAAAAAATAAAAACAGGCTTTCTATTAATCCATTTCTTGTTGACTTCACATTTAGTCAATATTAGATATTATTAACCTCGTATGCCAAGTATCCAGCTTTTCACATTGCTTTTGTTATCAGAAGCCAACAGAACAGGAAACCACAGTAAGCAGCCCGCATACGTTAAAATGAAAAACGACCGGAAAATCATACCTCACATAATTAACTCTGGCTTTCAAATTTTGCTCTTTAGTCCAAATATAAAATCAGTTTCGGTATCAAGGGGATTTAATCAAGTGGAAAGCAAAGAAAAACACATTTATTATTACACATATTTATTCAATGTAATTTAAAATTTAAGTATTCCAATTTTTAATCATGCTCTTACAAAAACATAAACTACAGGCTTTCTATTATTCCATTTCTTGTTGACTTCACATATAGTCAATATCAGACATTATAAACCTCACATGCCAAGTATCCAGCTTTTTACTTTGCTCAAGTTATCAGAAGCCAACAAAACAGGAAAGCACACTCAGAAGTCCGCATACGTTAAAATGAAAAACGACCGGAAAATCATACCTCACATAATTAACTCTGGCTCTCAAATTTTCCTCTTCAGTCAAAATATAATATCGTTTTCGGTATCAAGGAGAATCAATCAAGCAGGAAAGCAATGAAAAACACATTTGTTTTTACACATATTTATTCAATTTATTTTAAAATTTAAATATTCCAATTTGAATCATGCTCTAGTAAAAATATAAAAAAAAGGCTTCCTGTTATTCTATTTGTTGTTGATTTCACCGATATTCAATATCAGACATTATTAACCTCGCATGCCAATTATCCAGCTTTTAACTTTGCTTTAGTTATCAGAAGCCAACAAACCAGGACACCACACTCAGGAATCCGCATACGTTAAAATGGAAAACAACCGGAAAATCACACCTCACATAATTAAATCTGGCTCTCAAATTTTGCTCTTCATTCAAACTATAATATCACTTTCGGTATCAAGGAGAATGAATCTAGCGGAAACGCAATGAAAAACACATTTATTATTACACACATTTATTCAATCTAATTTAAAATTTATATATTCCAATTTTTAATCATGCTCTAGTAAAACATAAACAACAGGCTTTCTATTATTCTATTTCTTGTTGACTTCACATATAGTTACTATCAGACATTAATAACCTCGCATGCTAAGTATGCAGCTTTTCACATTGCTTTTGTTATCAGAAGCCATCAAAACAGGAAAGCACACTCAACAGTCCGCATACGTTAAAATGAAAAACGACCGAAAAATCCTACCTCACATCATTAGCTCTGGCTCTCAAATTTTGCTCTTCAGTCAAAATATAATATCATTTTCGGTATCAAGGAGAATCAATCAAGCGGAAAAGCAATGAAAAACACATTTATCTTTACACATATTAAATTCAATTTAATTTAAAATTTATATATTCCAAATTTTATCATGCTCTAATGAAAACATAACTACAGGCTTTCTATTAATCCATTTCTTATTGACTTCACATATACTCAATACCAGACATTAATAACCTCACATGCTAAGTATCCAGCTTTCCACATTGCTTTTGTTATCAGAAGCCAACAAAACAGGAAACCATACTCCGCAGTCCGCATACGTTAAAATGGAAAATGACCGAAAAATCCTACCTCACATCATTAGCTCTGGCTCTCAAATTTTGCTCTTCAGTCAAAATATAATATCATTTTCGGTATCAAGGAGAATCAATCAAGCGGAAAAGCAATGAAAAACACATTTATCTTTACACATATTTATTCAATTTAATTTAAAATTTAAATATTCCAATTTTTTATCATGCTCTAATTAAAACATAAACAACAGGCTTTCTATTATTCTATTTCTTGTTGACTTCACATATAGTCAATATCAGACATTATTAATCTTGCATGCTAAGTATCCAGCTTTCCACATTGCTTTTGTTATCAGAAGCCAACAAAACAAGAAACCATTCTCAGGAGTCCGCATACGCTAAAATGGAAAACGTCCAAAAATTATACCTTACATCATTAGCTCTGGCTCTCAAATTTTGCTCTTCAGTCAAAATATAACATCATTTTCGGTATCAAGGGGAATCAATCAAACGGAAAAGCAATGAAAAACACATTTATTATTACACATATTTATTTAATTTATTTTAAGATTTAAATATTCTAATTTTTGATCAAGCTCTAATTAAAACATAAACTACAGGCTTTCTATCATTCCATTTCTTGTTGGCTTCTCATATAGTCAATATCAGACATTATTAACCTCGCATGCTAAGTATCCATTTTTTTACTTTGCTCTAGTTATCAGAATGCAACAAAACAGGTAACCATTCTCAGCAGTTCAGATATATTAAAATGAAAAACGACCACAAAATGATACACCACATAATTAGCTCTGGCTCTCAAATATTCCTCTCCAGACCAAATATAAAATCAGTTTCGGTATCAAAAAGAATCAATCGAGCGGAAAAGCAAAGAAAAACACATTTATTATTACACATATTTATTCAATTTAATTTAAAATTTGAATATTGCAATTTTTAATCATGCTCTTACAAAAACATAAAACCGGCTTTCTATTATTCCATTTGTTGACTTCACATAATCAATGTCAGGCATTATTAACCTCGCATGGCAAGTATCCACCTTTTTACTTTGCTTTAGTTATCAGAAGCCAGAAAAACAAGAAACCACACTTCACAGTCCGCATACGTTAAAATGAAAAACGAAAGGAAAATCATACCTGACATAATTACCTCTGGCTCTCAAATTTCGCTCTTTAGTCCAAATATAAAATCAGTTTCGGTATCAACGAGAATTAATCAAGTGGAAAAGCAAAGAATAACACATTTATTGTTACACATATCTATTCAATTTAAATTAAAATTTAATTATTCCAATTTTTAATCATGCTATAATTAAAAAATAAACTACAGGCTTTCTATTATTCCATTTCTTGTTGACTTCACAGATATTCAATATTAGACATTATTACCCTTGCATGCCAAGTATCCACCTTTTTACTTCTCTTTTGTTATCACAAGCCAACAAAACAGGAAACCACAGTAAGCAGTCCGCATACGTTAAAATGAAAAACGACCGGAAAATCATACCTCACATAATTAACTCTGGCTCCCAAATTTTGCTCTTTAGTCCAAATATAAAATCAGTTTCGGTATCAAGGGGAATATAATCAAGTGGAAAGCAAAGAAGACAATTTATTTTTACACATATTTATTCAATTTAGTTTAAAATTTAAATATTCCCATTTTTAATCATGCTCTAATGAAAACATGACTACAGGCTTTCTATTATTCAATTTCGTTTTGACTTCACATATAGTCAATATCAGACATTATTAACCTCGCATGAAAAGTATGCAGCTTTCCACATTGCTTTTGTTATCAGAAGCCATCAAAACAGGAAAGCACACTCAGCAGTCCGCATAGGTTAAAATGAAAAACGGCCGAGAAAATCATACCTCACATAATTAACTCTGGCTTTCAAATTTGGTTCTTCAGTCAAAATATAAAATCAGTTTCGGTATCAAGGAAAATCAACCAAGCGGAAACGCAATGAAAAACACATTTATTTTAACACATATTTATTCAATTTAATTTAAAATTTATATATTCCAATTTTTAACCATGCTCTAATGAAAACATAACTACAGGCTTTCTATTAATCCATTTCTTATTGACTTCACATATAGTCAATACCAGACATAAATAACCTCGCATGCTAAGTATCCAGCTTTCCACATTGCTTTTGTTATCAGAAGCCAATAAAACAGGAAACCATACTCAGCAGTCCGCATACGTTAAAATGGAAAACGACCGAAAAATCCTACCTCACATCATTAGCTCTGGCTCTCAAATTTTGCTCTTCAGTCAAAATATAAAATCAGTTTCGGTATCAAGGAAAATCAATCAAGCGGAAACGCAATGAAAAACACATTTATTTTAACACATATTTATTCAATTTAATTTAAAATTTATATATTCCAATTTTTAATCATGCTCTAAAGAAAACATAACTACAGGCTTTCTATTAATCCATTTCTTGTTGACTTCACATTTAGTCAATATTAGATATTATTAACCTCGTATGCTAAGTATCCAGCTTTCCACATTCCTTTTGTTATCAGAAGCCAACAAAACAGGAAACCATACTCAGCTGTCCGCATACGTTAAAATGGAAAACGACCTAAAAATCATACCTCACATCATTAGCTCTGGCTCTCAAATTTTGCTCTTCACTCAAAATATAACATCATTTTCGGTATCAAGGAGAATCTATCAAGCGGAATAGCAATGAAAAACACATTTATTTTTACACATATTTATTCAATTTAATTTAAAATTTAAATATTCCAATTTTTATCACGCTCTAATGAAAACATAACTACAGGCTTTCTATTAATCCATTTCTTGTTGACTTCGCATTTAGTCAATATCAGACATTACTAACCTTGTATGCCAAGTATCCAGCTTTTCACATTGCTTTTGTTATCAGAAGCCAACAAAAGAGGAAACCACACTCAGCAGTCCGCACACAATAAAATGAAAAACGACCGCAAAATCATACCTCACATAATTAGCTCTGGCTCTCAAAGTTTGCTCTTCAGTCAAATAACAATATCATTTTCGGTATCAATGAGAATTAATCAAGCGGAAAAGCAAAGAAAAAAACATTTATTATTACACATATTTATTCAATTTAATTTAAAATTTAAATATTCCAATTTGAATCTAGCTCTAGTAAAAACATAAACAAAAGGCTTCCTATTAATCTATTTGTTGTTTTGCTTCACATATAGTCAATATCAGACATTATTAACCTCGCATGCCAGGTATCCAGCTTTTTACTTTGCTTTAGTTACCAGAAGAGAGAAAAACACGAAACAACACCCAACAGTCCGCATACGTTAAAATGAAAAACGACCGGAAAATCATACCTCACATAATTAACTCTGGCTCTCAAATTTCGCTCTTTAGTCCAAATATAAAATCAGTTTCGGTATTAAGGAGAATTAATCAAGTGGAAAAGCAAAGAATAACACATTTATTATTACACATATTTATTCAATTTAATTTATAATTTAAATATTCCAATTTTTAATCATGCTAAAATTAAAAAAAATACATTCTTTCTATTATTCCATTTCTTGTTGACTTCACAGATATTCAATATTAGACATTATTACCCTCGCATGCCAAGTATCCAGCTTTTTATTTTCTTTAGTTATCACAAGCCAACAAAACAGGAAACCACAGTAAGCAGTCCGCATACGTTAAAATGAAAAACCACCGGAAAATCATAATTCACATAATTAACTCTGCTTCTCAAATTTCGCTCTTTATTCCAAATATAAAATCAGTTTCGGTATCAAGGAGAATTAATCAAGTGGAAAAGCAAAGAATAACACATTTATTGTTACACATATTTATTCAATTTAATTTAAAATTTAAATATTCCAATTTGAATCTAGCTCTAGTAAAAACATAAACAAAAGGCTTCGTATTATTCTATTTGTTGTTTTGCTTCACATATAGTCAATATCAGACATTATTAACCTCGCATGCCAGGTATCCAGCTTTTTACTTTGCTTTAGTTACCAGAAGAGAGAAAAACACGAAACAACACCCAACAGTCCGCATACGTTAAAATGAAAAACGACCGGAAAATCATACCTCACATAATTAACTCTGGCTCTCAAATTTTGCTCTTTAGTCCAAATATAAAATCAGTTTCGGTATTAAGGAGAATTGATCAAGTGGAAAAGCAAAGAATAACACATTTATTATTACACATATTTATTCAATTTAATTTATAATTTAAATATTCCAATTTTTAATCATGCTAAAATTAAAAAAATACATTCTTTCTATTATTCCATTTCTTGTTGACTTCACAGATATTCAATATTAGACATTATTACCCTCGCATGCCAAGTATCCAGCTTTTTATTTTCTTTAGTTATCACAAGCCAACAAAACAGGAAACCACAGTAAGCAGTCCGCATACGTTAAAATGAAAAACGACCGGAAAATCATACCTCACATAATTAACTCTGGCTCTCAAATTTTGCTCTTTAGTCCAAATATAAAATCAGTTTCGGTATCAAGGGGAATATAATCAAGTGGAAAGGAAAGAAAAACATTTATTTTTACAAATATTTATTAACTTTAGTTTAAAATTTAAATATTCCAATTTTTAATCATGCTCTAATGAAAACATGACTACAGGCTTTCTAATATTCAATTTCTTTTTGACTTCACATATAGTCAATATCAGACATTATTAACCTCGCATGCTAGGTATGCAGCTTTTCACATTGCTTTTGTTACCAGAAGCCATCAAAACAGGAAACCACACTCAGCAGTCCGCATACGTTAAAATTAAAAACGACCGGAAAATCATACCTCACATAATCAACTCTGGCTCTCAAATTTTGCTCTTCAGTCAAAATATAAAATCATTTTCGGTATCAATGAGAGCGAATAAAGCGAAAAAGCAAAGAAAAACACATTTATTATTAAACACATATATTCAATTTAATAAAAATTTAAATATTCAAATTTTTAATCATGCTCTAATTAAAACATAAACTACAGGCTTTCTATCATTCCATTTCTTGTTGACTTCACACACAGTCAATATTAGATATTATTAACCTCTTATGTCAATTATCCAGCTTTTCATATTGCTTTAGTTATCAGAAGGAAACAAAACAGGAAACCACTCTCAGCATACGTTAAAATGAAAAAGGAACGGAAAATCATACCTCACATAATTAGCTCTCGCTCTCAAATTTTGCTCTTCAGTCAAATAACAATATCATTTTCGGTATCAAGGAGAATCAATCAAGCGGAAAAGCAAAGAAAAACACATTTATTATTACACATATTTATTCCATTTAATTTAAAATTTAAATATTCTAATTTTTAATCATGCTCTAATGAAAACATGACTACAGGCTTTCTATTATTCCACTTCTTGTTGACTTAACACATAGTCAATATCACACATTATTAACCTCGCATGCCAAGTATCCAGCTTTCCACATTGCTTTTCTTATCAGAAGCAAATAAGCCAGGAAACCATACTCAGCAGTCCGCATACGTTAAAATAGAAAACGACCGAAAAATCCTACCTCACATCATTAGCTCTGGCTCTCAAAATTTTGCTATTCAGTCAAAATATAATATCATTTTCTGTATCAAGGAAAATCAATCAAGCGGAGAAACAATGAAAAAGATATTTATTCAATTTAATTTAAAATTTAAATATTCCAATTTTAATCATGCTCTAATGAAAACATAACTACAGGTTTTCTATTATTCCATTTCTTGTTGACTTCACATATAGTCAATATCAGACATTATTAACCTCGCATGCCAGGTATCCAGCTTTTTACTTTGCTTTAGTTACCAGAAGCCAGAAAAACAGGAAACCATACTCAGCAGTCCGCATACGTTAAAATGGAAAACGACCGAAAAATCCTACCTCACATCATTAGCTCTGGCTCTCAAATTTTGCTCTTCAGTCAAAATATAAAATCAGTTTCGGTATCAAGGAAAATCAATCAAGCGGAAACGCAATGAAAAACACATTTATTTTAACACATATTTATTCAATTTAATTTAAAATTTATATATTGCAATTTTTAATCATGCTCTAAAGAAAACATAACTACAGGCTTTCTATTAATCCATTTCTTGTTGACTTCACATTTAGTCAATATTAGATATTATTAACCTCGTATGCTAAGTATCCAGCTTTCCACATTCCTTTTGTTATCAGAAGCCAACAAAACAGGAAACCATACTCAGCTGTCCGCATACGTTAAAATGGAAAACGACCTAAAAATCATACCTCACATCATTAGCTCTGGCTCTCAAATTTTGCTCTTCACTCAAAATATAACATCATTTTCGGTATCAAGGAGAATCTATCACGCGGAATAGCAATGAAAAACACATTTATTTTTAGACATATTTATTCAATTTAATTTAAAATTTAAATATTCCAATTTTTATCACGCTCTAATGAAAACATAACTACAGGCTTTCTATTAATCCATTTCTTGTTGACTTCGCATTTAGTTAATATCAGACATTACTAACCTTGTATGCCAAGTATCCAGCTTTTCACATTGCTTTTGTTATCAGAAGCCAACAAAAGAGGAAACCACACTCAGCAGTCCGCATACAATAAAATGAAAAACGACCGCAAAATCATACCTCACATAATTAGCTCTGGCTCTCAAAGTTTGCTCTTCAGTCAAATAACAATATCATTTTCGGTATCAATGAGAATCAATCAAGCGGAAAAGCAAAGAAAAAACATTTATTATTACACATATTTATTCAATTTAATTTAAAATTTAAATATTCCAATTTGAATCTAGCTCTAGTAAAAACATAAACAAAAGGCTTCCTATTATTCTATTTGCTGTTTTGCTTCACATATAGTCAATATCAGACATTATTAACCTCGCATGCCAAGTATCCAGCTTTTCACATTGCTTTAGTTATCAGAATGCAGCAAAACAGGAAACCGCACTCAGCAGTCTGAATACGTTAAAATGAAAAACCACCGGAAAATCATAATTCACATAATTAACTCTGCTTCTCAAATTTCGCTCTTTATTCCAAATATAAAATCAGTTTCGGTATCAAGGAGAATTAATCAAGTGGAAAAGCAAAGAATTACACATTTATTGTTACACATATTTATTCAATTTAATTTAAAATTTAAAAATTCCAATTTGAATCTAGCTCTAGTAAAAACATAAACAAAAGGCTTCCTATTATTCTATTTGTTGTTTTGCTTCACATATAGTCAATATCAGACACTATTAACCTCGCATGCCAGGTATCCAGCTTTTTACTTTGCTTTAGTTACCAGAAGCCAGAAAAACACGAAACAACACCCAACAGTCCGCATACGTTAAAATGAAAAACGACCGGAAAATCATACCTCACATAATTAACTCTGGCTCTCAAATTTCGCTCTTTAGTCCAAATATAAAATCAGTTTCGGTATTAAGGAGAATTAATCAAGTGGAAAAGCAAAGAATAACACATTTATTATTACACATATTTATTCAATTTAATTTATAATTTAAATATTCCAATTTTTAATCATGCTAAAATTAAAAAAATACATTCTTTCTATTATTCCATTTCTTGTTGACTTCACAGATATTCAATATTAGACATTATTACCCTCGCATGCCAAGTATCCAGCTTTTTATTTTCTTTAGTTATCACAAGCCAACAAAACAGGAAACCACAGTAAGCAGTCCGCATACGATAAAATGAAAAACGACCGGAAAATCATACCTCACATAATTAACTCTGGCTCTCAAATTTTGCTCTTTAGTCCAAATATAAAATCAGTTTCGGTATCAAGGGGAATATAATCAAGTGGAAAGGAAAGAAAAACATTTATTTTTACACATATTTATTAACTTTAGTTTAAAATTTAAATATTCCAATTTTTAATCATGCTCTAATGAAAACATGACTACAGGCTTTCTATTATTCAATTTCTTTTTGACTTCACATATAGTCAATATCAGACATTATTAACATCGCATGCTAAGTATGCAGCTTTTCACATTGCTTTTGTTACCAGAAGCCATCAAAACAGGAAACCACACTCAGCAGTCCGCATACGTTAAAATTAAAAACGACCGGAAAATCATACCTCACATAATCAACTCTGGCTCTCAAATTTTGCTCTTCAGTCAAAATATAAAATCATTTTCGGTATCAAGGAGAATGAATAAAGCGAAAAAGCAAAGAAAAACACATTTATTATTAAACACATATATTCAATTTAATAAAAATTTAAATATTCCAATTTTTAATCATGCTCTAATTAAAACATAAACTACAGGCTTTCTATCATTCCATTTCTTGTTGACTTCACACACAGTCAATATTAGATATTATTAACCTCTTATGTCAATTATCCAGCTTTTCATATTGCTTTAGTTATCAGAAGGAAACAAAACAGGAAATCACTCTCAGCATACGTTAAAATGAAAAAGGAACGGAAAATCATACCTCACATAATTAGCTCTCGCTCTCAAATTTTGCTCTTCAGTCAAATAACAATATCATTTTCGGTATCAAGGAGAATCAATCAAGCGGAAAAGCAAAGAAAAACACATTTATTATTACACATATTTATTCCATTTAATTTAAAATTTAAATATTCTAATTTTTAATCATGCTCTAATGAAAACATGACTACAGGCTTTCTATTATTCCATTTCTTGTTGACTTAACACATAGTCAATATCACACATTATTAACCTCGCATGCCAAGTATCCAGCTTTCCACATTGCTTTTCTTATCAGAAGCAAATAAACCAGGAAACCATACTCAGCAGTCCGCATACGTTAAAATAGAAAACGACCGAAAAATCCTACCTCACATCATTAGCTCTGGCTCTCAAAATTTTGCTATTCAGTCAAAATATAATATCATTTTCTGTATCAAGGAAAATCAATCAAGCGGAGAAACAATGAAAAAGATATTTATTCAATTTAATTTAAAATTTAAATATTCCAATTTTAATCATGCTCTAATGAAAACATAACTACAGGTTTTCTATTATTCCATTTCTTGTTGACTTCACATATAGTCAATATCAGACATTATTAACCTCGCATGCCAGGTATCCAGCTTTTTACTTTGCTTTAGTTACCAGAAGCCAGAAAAACAGGAAACCATACTCAGCAGTCCGCATACGTAAAATGGAAAACGACCGAAAAATCCTACCTCACATCATTAGCTCTGGCTCTCAAATTTTGCTCTTCAGTCAAAATATAAAATCAGTTTCGGTATCAAGGAAAATCAATCAAGCGGAAACGCAATGAAAAACACATTTATTTTAACACATATTTATTCAATTTAATTTAAAATTTATATATTCCAATTTTTAATCATGCTCTAAAGAAAACATAACTACAGGCTTTCTATTAATCCATTTCTTGTTGACTTCACATTTAGTCAATATTAGATATTATTAACCTCGTATGCTAAGTATCCAGCTTTCCACATTCCTTTTGTTATCAGAAGCCAACAAAACAGGAAACCATACTCAGCTGTCCGCATACGTTAAAATGGAAAACGACCTAAAAATCATACCTCACATCATTAGCTCTGGCTCTCAAATTTTGCTCTTCACTCAAAATATAACATCATTTTCGGTATTAAGGAGAATCTGTCAAGCGGAATAGCAATGAAAAACACATTTATTTTTACACATATTTGTTCAATTTAATTTAAAATTTAAATATTCCAATTTTTATCACGCTCTAATGAAAACATAACTACAGGCTTTCTATTAATCCATTTCTTGTTGACTTCGCATTTAGTCAATATCAGACATTACTAACCTTGTATGCCAAGTATCCAGCTTTTCACATTGCTTTTGTTATCAGAAGCCAACAAAAGAGGAAACCACACTCAGCAGTCCGCATACAATAAAATGAAAAACGACCGCAAAATCATACCTCACATAATTAGCTCTGGCTCTCAAAGTTTGCTCTTCAGTCAAATAACAATATCATTTTTGGTATCAATGAGAATCAATCAAGCGGAAAAGCAAAGAAAAAACATTTATTATTACACATATTTATTCAATTTAATTTAAAATTTTAATATTCCAATTTGAATCTAGCTCTAGTAAAAACATAAACAAAAGGCTTCCTATTATTCTATTTGCTGTTTTGCTTCACATATAGTCAATATCAGACATTAATAACCTCGCATGCCAAGTATCCAGCTTTTCACATTGCTTTAGTTATCAGAATGCAGCAAAACAGGAAACCGCACTCAGCAGTCTGAATACGTTAAAATGAAAATTCACCGGAAAATCATAATTCACATAATTAACTCTGCTTCTCAAATTTCGCTCTTTATTCCAAATATAAAATCAGTTTCGGTATCAAGGAGAATTAATCAAGTGAAAAAGCAAAGAATAACACATTTATTGTTACACATATTTATTCAATTTAATTTAAAATTTAAAAATTCCAATTTGAATCTAGTTCTAGTAAAAACATAAACAAAAGGCTTCCTATTATTCTATTTGTTGTTTTGCTTCACATATAGTCAATATCAGACATTATTAACCTCGCATGCCAGGTATCCAGCTTTTTACTTTGCTTTAGTTACCAGAAGCCAGAAAAACACGAAACCACAGTAAGCAGTCCGCATACGTTAAAATGAAAAACGACCGGAAAATCATACCTCACATAATTAACTCTGGCTCTCAAATTTTGCTCTTTAGTCCAAATATAAAATCAGTTTCAGTATCAAGGGGAATATAATCAAGTGGAAAGGAAAGAAAAACATTTATTTTTACACATATTTATTAACTTTAATTTAAAATTTATATATTGCAATTTTTAATCATGCTCTAAAGAAAACATAACTACAGGCTTTCTATTAATCCATTTCTTGTTGACTTCACATTTAGTCAATATTAGATATTATTAACCTCGTATGCTAAGTATCCAGCTTTCCACATTCCTTTTGTTATCAGAAGCCAACAAAACAGGAAACCATACTCAGCTGTCCGCATACGTTAAAATGGAAAACGACCTAAAAATCATACCTCACATCATTAGCTCTGGCTCTCAAATTTTGCTCTTCACTCAAAATATAACATCATTTTCGGTATCAAGGAGAATCTATCACGCGGAATAGCAATGAAAAACACATTTATTTTTAGACATATTTATTCAATTTAATTTAAAATTTAAATATTCCAATTTTTATCACGCTCTAATGAAAACATAACTACAGGCTTTCTATTAATCCATTTCTTGTTGACTTCGCATTTAGTTAATATCAGACATTACTAACCTTGTATGCCAAGTATCCAGCTTTTCACATTGCTTTTGTTATCAGAAGCCAACAAAAGAGGAAACCACACTCAGCAGTCCGCATACAATAAAATGAAAAACGACCGCAAAATCATACCTCACATAATTAGCTCTGGCTCTCAAAGTTTGCTCTTCAGTCAAATAACAATATCATTTTCGGTATCAATGAGAATCAATCAAGCGGAAAAGCAAAGAAAAAACATTTATTATTACACATATTTATTCAATTTAATTTAAAATTTAAATATTCCAATTTGAATCTAGCTCTAGTAAAAACATAAACAAAAGGCTTCCTATTATTCTATTTGCTGTTTTGCTTCACATATAGTCAATATCAGACATTATTAACCTCGCATGCCAAGTATCCAGCTTTTCACATTGCTTTAGTTATCAGAATGCAGCAAAACAGGAAACCGCACTCAGCAGTCTGAATACGTTAAAATGAAAAACCACCGGAAAATCATAATTCACATAATTAACTCTGCTTCTCAAATTTCGCTCTTTATTCCAAATATAAAATCAGTTTCGGTATCAAGGAGAATTAATCAAGTGGAAAAGCAAAGAATTACACATTTATTGTTACACATATTTATTCAATTTAATTTAAAATTTAAAAATTCCAATTTGAATCTAGCTCTAGTAAAAACATAAACAAAAGGCTTCCTATTATTCTATTTGTTGTTTTGCTTCACATATAGTCAATATCAGACACTATTAACCTCGCATGCCAGGTATCCAGCTTTTTACTTTGCTTTAGTTACCAGAAGCCAGAAAAACACGAAACAACACCCAACAGTCCGCATACGTTAAAATGAAAAACGACCGGAAAATCATACCTCACATAATTAACTCTGGCTCTCAAATTTCGCTCTTTAGTCCAAATATAAAATCAGTTTCGGTATTAAGGAGAATTAATCAAGTGGAAAAGCAAAGAATAACACATTTATTATTACACATATTTATTCAATTTAATTTATAATTTAAATATTCCAATTTTTAATCATGCTAAAATTAAAAAAATACATTCTTTCTATTATTCCATTTCTTGTTGACTTCACAGATATTCAATATTAGACATTATTACCCTCGCATGCCAAGTATCCAGCTTTTTATTTTCTTTAGTTATCACAAGCCAACAAAACAGGAAACCACAGTAAGCAGTCCGCATACGATAAAATGAAAAACGACCGGAAAATCATACCTCACATAATTAACTCTGGCTCTCAAATTTTGCTCTTTAGTCCAAATATAAAATCAGTTTCGGTATCAAGGGGAATATAATCAAGTGGAAAGGAAAGAAAAACATTTATTTTTACACATATTTATTAACTTTAGTTTAAAATTTAAATATTCCAATTTTTAATCATGCTCTAATGAAAACATGACTACAGGCTTTCTATTATTCAATTTCTTTTTGACTTCACATATAGTCAATATCAGACATTATTAACATCGCATGCTAAGTATGCAGCTTTTCACATTGCTTTTGTTACCAGAAGCCATCAAAACAGGAAACCACACTCAGCAGTCCGCATACGTTAAAATTAAAAACGACCGGAAAATCATACCTCACATAATCAACTCTGGCTCTCAAATTTTGCTCTTCAGTCAAAATATAAAATCATTTTCGGTATCAAGGAGAATGAATAAAGCGAAAAAGCAAAGAAAAACACATTTATTATTAAACACATATATTCAATTTAATAAAAATTTAAATATTCCAATTTTTAATCATGCTCTAATTAAAACATAAACTACAGGCTTTCTATCATTCCATTTCTTGTTGACTTCACACACAGTCAATATTAGATATTATTAACCTCTTATGTCAATTATCCAGCTTTTCATATTGCTTTAGTTATCAGAAGGAAACAAAACAGGAAATCACTCTCAGCATACGTTAAAATGAAAAAGGAACGGAAAATCATACCTCACATAATTAGCTCTCGCTCTCAAATTTTGCTCTTCAGTCAAATAACAATATCATTTTCGGTATCAAGGAGAATCAATCAAGCGGAAAAGCAAAGAAAAACACATTTATTATTACACATATTTATTCCATTTAATTTAAAATTTAAATATTCTAATTTTTAATCATGCTCTAATGAAAACATGACTACAGGCTTTCTATTATTCCATTTCTTGTTGACTTAACACATAGTCAATATCACACATTATTAACCTCGCATGCCAAGTATCCAGCTTTCCACATTGCTTTTCTTATCAGAAGCAAATAAACCAGGAAACCATACTCAGCAGTCCGCATACGTTAAAATAGAAAACGACCGAAAAATCCTACCTCACATCATTAGCTCTGGCTCTCAAAATTTTGCTATTCAGTCAAAATATAATATCATTTTCTGTATCAAGGAAAATCAATCAAGCGGAGAAACAATGAAAAAGATATTTATTCAATTTAATTTAAAATTTAAATATTCCAATTTTAATCATGCTCTAATGAAAACATAACTACAGGTTTTCTATTATTCCATTTCTTGTTGACTTCACATATAGTCAATATCAGACATTATTAACCTCGCATGCCAGGTATCCAGCTTTTTACTTTGCTTT